>NC_056751.1:25017487-25057487 GCF_019279795.1 Protopterus annectens | reverse complement strand
TGCCATATCACTACTATATCACTGTCGCCGATGTCACTCACCATCACATATACGTTTGGACAGCTCCCAAACATGTAAGCTTTGTGGTGCATGCAATAACTGCATAGACATGTGATAGCAATACAGAGTCAGTCAGTTGTTTGAAACCTTGTACTGGTAGGTGTATGACACAAACATGCTTAGGTTTTACTTTCCCACCCCTCCCTGACTTACTTAGTCTCTGTCTGTCTCTCTCACTCCCTCTCTGGTGGATGTGGAGAAGTACACCTGCTTTGCTTAGGCATCAGCTTGTGTTGTGTAAGTGATGCTCATGATCAGCTGATGGCCTTTGCACAAATTGCAGTCCTCCTCTAGTTGATTGCATGTAGAACAGCTGTGGTAACATTCCCATAGCCAATTACATGGAAACATACTCCAATATCTAGGAACATCATGTTGGTTTTAGACATTTTCATTCACTGTGAGTAGGACCTAGAGCTGATATTTGGCAAACAGCATCACAGATGGTTTTGGGATTTACTTCTAACAACATACACTGTGGAAACAGGCCAACAGACAGGAGGGGGATGTGCCAGACATGACTACAGAATATAAGTGTTGTTATTCTGTATTTGGAGTAATGTCAGTTTAACAGGGTGTTTGTGAATATGGCTGGTCTACATGTTTTAATACCTATCATGACAGTGCTATGTTTTTGATGAAACCCCCATCTGTAGGGTCATCTGCTGACTGGGCAGAGTGTGGAGCCTTTTGTTTCTTGTGTTACTCACAGAACACCTATCTGAGAACTGCAGAAGCATAGTATGAGGATTGCAGTCAGTACATGGTGACAGCCATGAGAGTTACTGACTTCATATCCCTCATAGGACATATGTCACTGCAAACCCTGGTATGACAGTAAACGTATGAGGTTATCACAGCAACATGCCAATATTGGGCCAGTGTTCATAGCTCCAACCACAAGTCTGTCAAACTTTGTACATATGTCATGCAGTAAGAGGTGCATATGTTCTGTATACTATTATTTATTGACATCATACCTGTTAACAAGCCAGTCATATATCAGACTGCTAGACATGTTATGTATAGTAAGGGTTGTTTCTGAGGATATAACTTGGGCATTCTGCGGTTGTATGTACAGTACTGGGGTCTGTGTGCTTAGGGTGATTGTCGACAGTATGTGTATTGTGCATACGTACCTTGGGATATGCACAGACTGTGATAGATGCCATTGTTCTTGGTCTTGTTCTATCTGATGTTACATGCTGCTCCAGTGTATGGTACCCTACTGGCTCACATGTCTGTAGAGCCAGACACACACATGTCCCATACCGCAGCCAGCCATTGGACCACACTGTGCCATGACCCAGTGTATGTAGGGTTAGTGCATGAGTGGCACATATGAGGATGGTGTTTATCAGACAGTCCAAATAGTGTCATATTAAGCTTGTGTACCATATGTGGCTGTGGCTGTGTTTACAGTGGTTGTGATATGCACTTCCTCACAGGTGCCTGTTACTCTGTGCTGTGACATGCATGTAGAGCTCACTATAATCGCAGGTACATGTGTATTCCCCCATACAAAATGTAGTCCGTGTTGTGGCAGTCTGCCTGTAGTTTGTACAATGCTTTGTGACATGCCTAGCAGCCTAGTGTAATTACCCAGTGTGCTGTTCTGTCCAGTTATTTGCAAGACATACTGCTGCCAAGCCACCATAACTGTTGTGCATTTCTGACAAAGCAGTGGGATTCTGTACAGATGTATGACACTAACTACTGGGTAGTATGTGGCCATGTGAACTCTGCACCACCAGGTATTATGTGTCAGAACAGACTGGCATGTGTGCATGCATAAACTGTGTGGGCATATGTAGTCCAATATTTACGTGATGCACCCATGTACATGGCTATTAACATCCACATTGGGAGGTGTGGTCCACATGTCTTGCATGAAGGGGATATGTGTACACCTCTGGACTGACCACAGAGTGCTAGACTGTCCACATATATTGGTCATATCTCTGCTGTAGTTCACAGGATCATTATTGTGCTAGCAGTGGTACTGTACAATGATGTCCTTAGGATGTCTGTCAGTAGCCAATGGCACACATGTCAAAAGCAGATGTGACCTCCCACACACAACATGTCTGTTAAGACAACCCCTATTACAGTAGCAACAGTCTACATATATACCTGCAATACATACATGATATCCCCTTGCACTAAGAGGTTGGGACTATTGGTGCTGAGGTAGGACTCCACTCCATGTTCTGGACATATGGTAAACATATATATACATATATATCTATATATATATATATCTATATATATCTATATATATATATATATATATATATATATATATATATATATATATATATATATATTTATCCATATATCTATATAAAAGCCAAACACAAACGAAAGCCAACCTTCACACAAAGTAATACAGGCTGAAATCCACTGATCCAAACAAGAAAATTTATTTAAAACATGAAACATAGTAAGCGCTTTTGTCTGGTATATATATATATAACCAGACTTCTTCAGACAACTTAAAACTGCATGCAAAGCAATTTATATATATCAGACTCACAATTGTTCCCACCCTACTAAAACTTAATTAGCTCAAAGAAAGGAAAAACTTTTTGTGCTAACCAAAATACATGATGCAGCTAAAAAAAGCATCTCATATAAATCACTTTGTAAAATAAAAAACTACATCTGTATATGTTCTAAAATCAGAAAATTTATCATACAATAAATAGCCTAAACCTACATGGTATGAAACATTTTTTAAAAATACATACATATATAAATGATTATGCTAACATTATTATGCAAAAAACTATTGAAACATACAGTTCTAAAAAAAACATTTGACCTAGTTTATATGAAATTAAAGTCAGGGACACCCTCACTAACTAGAACTAGAAAAATTAAATATCAAATACTTTTAATTTTAACTTGCTTGATATGGAAACTGTGTCATTTAAGCCTGGAGGGGAATATGCATGAAGAAAAACCTGCCACCACATTTCTTTCTCTACAAGGAATATCTTCCATGGGTCCCTCCTATCCACATTTTACTTGTTGTAATATTATAAATTTAAATGTATGATCGGGGAAAAGTTTTGTGTGGCTATATAGTGCATTTTTCTCATCGTGTTGCCGCATTTCATATCTATGCTCGTATATCCTTTGAGCCAATTTGCATTGAATTTTGCCTGTGTAAAAGGCTGGGCACTTGGTACACATAGTGGAATACACGACTGCTTGAGTATAACAACTATATTTACCTTTAATCTTAATCCTTTTATCATGTATAGTAACACTAGTAGTTGGCAGAATAAAATTACACTGGTGGCACATACCACATGGATACATCTTTACTTCTGTTCCCCCATCTGTAGTTTGTTCTAGGAGGCTCTTGATATTCCTGCCCTTTCTAAAAATGAAGTTAGGTTTAACATTAAGAATGTCCTGTACAATATAGATATATGGACATATACATACATATATGGATATATCTATATATATATATATATATATATATATATATATATATATATATATATATATATATATATATATATATATACATATATATATATATATATATATATATATATATATATATATATATATATATATATATATATATATATATATATATACACATATAAACACAAAATTATACATTTACACAGCAATGTATGTCTACACATATACAGATATAGATACATATGCACATACAGTTATGGATATCTTCATATATGTTGACATAAATAGGTATATCTGAATAGATATGTATGCACATATAGTTATAGATATCTACATATATATCAACATAAATAGGTATATCTGTACACATAGGATGTGAATATATATATATATATATATATATATATATATATATATATACACACACACACATATATATATATATATATATACACACACACATATATATATATATATATATATATATATATATATATGTGTGTGTGTGTGTGTGTGTGTATATATACAAAGAGAGCTACAAATGGACACATATATGATGCTCTAAACAGATGTGTAGACAGACTTATGTATGAATATACATGTGTATGTACATGTAGACATATATCAACATATGTATACGTATATATCCATATTCCTGCCATGTGTAAACATCACTGTTGTATATAACTTCCCAGATGTATCTCAACGTATGTATCTGATATGTGTATATTATGATATAACAACATATGTGAGGTAACAGTAATAGCAATAACAACTCCTAGACAATTGTGGAAGCCAAAGCAATTGTTCAATACTAATAAATATGTGTATTGACAGATATATTAGAAAAACAACTTCTGTCTTCACAGTGGTCATGGCATAGTGGTTAACTGCTGTGATTATAGTGTACAGGGTCCTGGGTTCAAGTCCTATATTGCAGCAATGCTGACACCTGCTAAGCATGCTCACATCACAGTCTGATAACAACAGGGTAATGACATCTGTAATAAGTGTATGTAATGCCATGTACAATACATGCATCTATGTGCTGTCATTACAGTAGCAAGGGGTGTGAGAGTCATGTTTGGGGCACACAAGTATATGAGACCTGTACAGCAATGTTATCCATGTGAATGTGTTACATACAGGGGTAGTAACCCAGGGTATGTGCTGTCACACTGGCATGTAGTATATCATGGCAGTACTACTGTTGAGAGTGCTTTCCCAGGCAATAGTAGAATGTTACATGTAGTACTCACAAGAAGCACACCTGCAGGCATAGCTGGACACTGAGATCTCATTGTCATGTTCTTGGTGTGTTAGCTGTGTCACAGTATATATCACCTACTGGATAATGATCTGACATGTGGAATGTAACTGTAGACTACTGACTGTACAGCACATGTTAGTGAGGGTTGCCAACATGTAGTAATGACATACATATTGTTGTCAAATGTCCATCAGTCCACATATTCATCCTACTGCTTAGCTACTTGCTAAGCTGATGTCTGTCAGTCACTGTACATATGTGCAGATGGCAGGTATCCAGCTGGGATAAGTACAGGCAACCTATGCTTTATTGACACTGACATGTCTGCCCAGCTGTGTAATAACTGGCACATATAGGAGACAACACCCTGTACGGACCACATGTCACGAGTACCTCAACTACACTGCCAGTCAACAGAACATGCTTGGATACAGGTCTCCATTACAGACACTAGCCATTTGTTGTAATACATGCTGCATACATGTCAACTGGATCACCTCAGTGGCCATGTGCAGGAGACGCCCAGAGGATTGGCTGATGCATGTCACTCTCACCCTGAGGGTCACCACAGTGGTGTCTGTTGATAGATTGCCTGCTGGCACATGGCAGATGGCATGATACCAATGCACACACATCCCCTACACAACCCACCTCTCCATGGACAATAGCCAGGTACACAGCTATGACCACCTGCAGCGAATCACCCCAGTACTGAAACATGTGTACATGTGCATTACTGAGGATAGCAGTGTCTGTGCATTAATACACTTGTAGTTGTGAATTCCATGAGGGCCTTCACAACCACCACAACACCCATTGCCATAGTCAGATGTGGCTGCTGCTGTATTGGACATTACATTTACCCTGTTAAGCTTCTCTCCCTGCTGGCTACATGAGCCTTGCAGTACCAGCACAACAGTGTTGTACAAATGGGTCGGTAGCCATGGGATACCCATTGAGTTCTGCCAAGTGTATGTATTTGTGCATGTCTGTAATTCTGTAGGGTACAGCATTCCGAGGCCACATACTCCTATTACAATACCCATTGCCACACAGTAGTACAGATAGTTTTGTTGCTGCCCATAGGTAAGGCATTACAATGCAGCACCCTACTATGCCTGTGGTATGTGCATTAGATGCATATATCTGTAGTACCAATGTTGTGATATACAATGGGTTGTATCGCAGTCATGGACAATGAGTGATGGTGAGTATGTCAGAGTGTCATCATGGGTTCCAGTGAGTACAATATCCATTGGGTGATGTGGGTGCTGTGTACACTGTCATTACACCATGGTACACTTGGTATATGTCCCATGTACCACTTTATGGTGAACACTGTCACCATCAACCATACAGGTAACTGATACTACAATTCAGCTCAGTTATGCATGTGCTGTATGCAGCCTACCTGTAACACATTGGACACATGGACAAGTTAGTTAGCACCAATAGGCCCAGGTCTCTCGGATGTGTGTCTCTGCCTGTTATGTGTCTGTTAATGTGTATATGATGATACGTCACACTATGTATTGTCCATATACAACCATCACATTCCCCATTACCATACTTTACATGTCTGGGGATGTTCGGCATGTAACATGTATCCTGCAACACACCTCACCCTACATGCTGTGTGGTGTGTGCAATTACCTTTCTTTTTTCTACCTTTGCAGACTGCTCCTCATCATCGTTCATCTTTATGGCCCTAAATCTCTCTCTAACTACCTTATGTCTATTTATATCTGCTCTCTCTCTATTGTTGCTTCTCTTTCTTTAATCTTATACTTCTTCCTTGGTATTAAAATATGTTAGATTGTTCAACATTGTGTTACTTAGATTCGCTAGAAAGTTAAGTGCTGTTCTTTCGGTTACTTATTACATTTCCTTTTCCATGTTCTTTCACTTGTTTTTTCCTGTTTTTAGATATAGGTAATAATGTGTATTATGTCATTTGTCCTCATGATGTATCTCCTTTTGTCTATATGTGGAGCTTTTCTCCCCGGGCCTCTGCTGAAAATGGAAATATATCCAGTTGGACCAGCCCGGTCAACAAATGTAAAATAAATAAATAAATAAATAAAGTGACACAGTTCAGTAGCACTACATACCTAGGTAAGGGTCTATTCCCAGTGTTGCTAAGTAAGTGTGTGTGTGTGTGTGTGTGTATGTGGATGACTCTACATCAGGTTGCAGATGATTGCAGATTATACATGTCCCAGCAGGTCAGCTGTCCATGTGGCACAGGCAATAACTGCTATACAAACCTATGACATGTGTTCAACTGTACCCCAGATATGTCACAGCCATGGTGTCACCACAGTGCCTTACCCCTTGTGGAATATGACTGCAAACCATCCTCCTGCTGACACATGCACACCTACAACACAAATGGATAACATTATGGAGAACACAATCACCCAGTGTTACTAACAGCTATAATGCATCATTGCTGGATGGCTACACTACCTGACATGTATGCATTAAACATTACTCCTGACAACATGTTACACTGCAGTACATTGGTACACTGTAGTACAGTCACTGTGTGCATCAGAACCATATAAGCATGTCCCTGCATCTATGTTATGGATGACAGGGATGTGGCACATGTATCATCATAATGCACAGGGTGTGTTCTTGGTTTGCCAGAGGCCAAGGGTGGGCCATACATTTGACACCATGTGTGTGGGTGAGGGGTGTAATGAGTTGAACTGGATGTGGTGATGTGGTGTGTGTAGGTATGGGGTTGTCCTAGGTGTGTTCATATTGTGTATGGGTATGCATGCACACAGGTCTGCCATGTGAGTGGCCTATACAGGTGTTTATGGACAACTGCAGAACATACCTGGCAGGGTGTGCAGTTCACCACTTCTTGCCATGGACACACGGACTGTGCCTGCCAGGGGTTCCATGGGCATGTCCAGGTACAGGCCTCGATGTGCTACTCTGCCCTGATGATGACAGATGTCTGCTGGAACTAGGTCCCTCCCAGGACTAGCCAGGACCACATGCTCATGGCCTGCTGTGGTATGGTGTGGACAATGCCCCCCCCTGCAGTGCTGGGTCTGGTACTGCCACTACGGGAGCACCTTGGTGTCATAGCACCTCCACATTGACCGCCAGCTGTTGGTGTTGCTGGCCTACATCCATGCGTCCATCACCACACTCCCACCACATGTTGAAGCACGGACAAACCATGGTCAATGAGGCCCATCATCTCACCAAACCATCTATCCATGACCTTAGTATGAGCATGAAGGGCAGCAGACAGTTCATGGAAGTTGTCGCTTGCAGACGTCAGAGTAGCCCGCTGCAGCCTCAGGCCCTGTCTGGTGTACAGTTCCATATGTGTCTGCACTCCCATTACAGCCTGAAACATGCACCTGGTGGTACCAGTTGTGGCGCTTCTGCCAGGGTCATGATGACCAGTGGCCCTACCATGAACACCCTGGAACATCTGCCTATGTGGTACCCTGTCAGACATCCAGCTATGCCTGCTGTGACCAGACAGAGTAGGCATGGATACCACACTCTCCTGTGCACTGGCACCAACTGCCAACTCTACCTCTGCTATGGCCACTGGTGATGGGGTATGTATAGACACTGTAACTCTGTGCAGGGTTGGAGTGGCTAAGAGGGGGATGTCAAATGATGGCACTGTTTTGGCCTCTGACAACCCCACCTGTTCCTCAACAGTACTATCATCATCTTCGGTGTCTGTATGGACACCAACATCAGATTGCATGCAGGAGGGACCCTGACCCACTTTGTCACCTGTCTGGGAAAATAAGAAGCACACTTTAAGACCTGTACGGCATTGCATAACAGTAAACACACACACACACACACACACACACACACACACACACACACACACACACACACACACACACACACACACATTCCACCTTAATACCTACCTGTCCGTGATTTTACAGACAGTCCCAAATTTATTCCCATAAGTTCCCCATCCTGCATCACACTTGGTAACATACAGTCATTAATATCACTCATTAATGTATCATTCCTCTAAATGCCTAGACAAGTGATCACAACACAAGACCCTGTTACTCCATTAACTCCTTGACCTGAGTGGAGTAGGTTTTACATGGCCTCACTGCTGTCATTCAGTGTTCACCCTGTGTATGTCCAGACATCATGAACATGGCCCCTATATGTGAGGGGCTACTAGATTCACTCCATAATGTCATGCACTGGAATTTCATGTGTAAGTATTGCTGAGTACATGCCAGATATGCTGCTCAATCAACCTATCATGTGACAACTGTAATATATGGATACACTCCCTGGTGTTGTCTAGTAATTTCCCAATGCATCTGTAGTGCTGCATAAGTGGGTTGTTGTTCACCTCTCTGCTGAATGTGAAATTAAGGGTATACCTTTTGTCTTCTTTCCCTCACAATGCATGTTCCATGCTACAGACATTATTATACAATCAGCTGTCCTGAGATTACATATCAGACAAGTATTCCTGGTGTGTCATGTGTAAGTCCATGTCCATGTACTGCACAATTCCAAAGGGAAGTACTGCCATATGAACAACCCCACAATCACACATGTACATATATGGACACCCACACAAGCACACATACATGCACACACACATCCTACATGCATCAACCTCCCTCCACTTCACCACACACACACACACACACACACACACACACACACACACACACACACACACATGCATGCATGCACACATGCACGCACGCACACACACACACACACACATACACACACACACACACACACACACACACACACACACACACACACACACACATACAGGTGAGGTTGAACAAAGATAGTATACACAGTCTTCCCATTACCCATCTGTCAACATGCATAACATATGGTACACAACAACATGCAGTGCAGCTATACTGAATCCATGCTAGCAACAGTATACATGTGTGTGATGCATGGGCTGTGTTAGCAGGTAATGCCCCTTCCCCTGGAAACCACTGCACCCATGTACACAGTATTGCTGCACACCTGTTCTGCACCCTGCCGTGCACTGTGCACCAAACCTCACAGGTATACAACCCATTGTTGAATGTGTAGTACTGTGTCAGTTATATCAACTCTAATGCTCACAGCCCCTATGTTTTTCAGCAACACATACCTGGGATGATATGTGGACAGATGTCATTTGTGAATGCCTGATGTCTGGTTTACAGAGCTCAAAATCAGCAGACTATGTATGACCGATCCAATAATATTACACCGACAACAGTCAGACCATAACATGGCTATGGGGAGTGTATACACCCTTACGGATATGACGCACCCTTCCTTGATCTGCCATGAGGCCACATCAACGCATAGATTAACAGTACATGAGCCTGATATGTGACATATGTCCTGTACACTCACATGCAGTGTCTATGAAATGTGTTAGGTGTGCGGATGCTGACTGCGATGCATATACTCCGTGTGTGCATATGTGTGCACACCCTTATCATGATGGTTTGTTGCACCTATTGTTATGTGTACTACAGCAGTCATTATTCCTGGCAGGGGTATACTAACATTGCCCATCTGCATTTGCCAGTGTATTGTCAGTCAGCCCTACACATGTCCCCCAACTCTGCATGATTGCAAGGTCTACTCATGTGCACATCTCTTGGTGTTCACACACTGCCATCACTATTGCTGTGGAGGTAGGGTAATGTCTGCCACAGTTCCTGAACCTAACTGTGTGCAGATACAGCCATTATTAGCATCCTTAGGATTCCTGCTGCAGTGAACCGGTGTGTCATGCTGATACCCCCTCCCCACCTTCAGCCTTTTTGCAATTGCTTGACAAGTATGGCTTACACATGTGTGTCAGTTTGCAGTGTCCCATACACTGAACACCATGTGTTATAGCCTACTCCCAGCTAATAATGTGGACCACAGTAATACATTATGCCATAGTGTAGATCTGTAACAGTTGCCATTGTAATACTGGTATATACACTGTTGTTGCATTATATAAGGGTGATGTTTCACACATGTCCCTACTGTAGGCCATGTGTCCCACCATTATGTTAATCCCTCTGGACACATTTCACAATGACAGGATGTTAGTTATCTTGCAGGTGTCTGACAAACCGTTCCAGTACCCCATCATGGTCACCACTGTGATGCAGTGCATTTAACAGCAACAATACGTGAACATGTACAGCATGCATTATGGGTAGGTGTGTTATATGTGAGCATGCAATATACCATAGCCATTACATGCCTGGTGTATTGGCAAGCATCAGCATAAACCATACTCACCAGCTACAGGCTGCTGCCTTGGTGGTATACCAGAGGGACCTACATAAGAATGTGAAAGATGTGATGGCAGTGACCAAAGCTGTGGTATTGCTACAGGGTGGGTGCAGCATTACAGTACATCAACAGTACAACTCCACAATACTACCACTTATGCACATCTGTTTATTACTACTATGCAGCAAAAAACTATATATATGACATGTCAGATATGCATGATCTACCTGTACAGATGCGGATGCATACGCAACAGTGGTCTACTGATGTGCCCTGTGGCCTTACCTGCATGCTCATCAGCCAGTGTGTGGGTAGCACCCAACTCCACAATGGTGTCTGGCAGTTGTTGGTTGTGCGAATGGGCAGGTGCAACAAAGCTGGCGAGGAGCTCCTTAACACATGTCAGTGGGATGGATGGCATGACCCCCAATTGTTGTGAGGTGATCCCCTGGACTGCAGCAGCATGCTGGCAGGCATTGCAAAGCAGATCAGAACAATGATGCCGGACCTGCTCATAACTGCAGTTATGCAGTCCATGATTGACCCTGTGGACTAGGTCATTCCACAGGGTGGCCCGCTCCTTCTGCTCATGGGCAGCCTGGCTAAAAAGGACAGGGTAGTGTTGGATGAGATAGTTCAGCACTATGTCGTTTTCAGCCGCAGAATATGCAGGTAGGCATCCATGGGACATTTGCCTGAAAGACATAAAGATGGAAACAGGCCTGAGCAACTCAAACAGCAAGGTTACCATAGTTCTTAATACATATCTCTGTCACCCCCCCCACCATATCGGCGACAACAAACTGTTCACACAACTCAGTAAGTACGGCTACAGCTTACATACCAGTGGGAAATATATTGTATTGTACCAGGCTTTGTGCTATGTGTTTGTAGCCATGTTCCCTGTGTGGACACTATCATTGCTGGCCTGTTACGGACTATTCACCTGCATTCCTTTGTCAGGGCCACTATGGTTTCACATATGCATGTGGTATGCTTGCTATGTGATTGCTGCACATCTGACATTCTGTGTTATTGGGGAAATCTATGCATGCTGTTGGACATGTTCTGGGATTGTGTAGACTATTACTACCCACATATGTTCTACAACAGTGAGACAATAGCATGTTTAGGGAATATTTGCCAGCAGAACCACCTCTCCAACCTCATCTGACCATGTTACCAGGCCACATCACTTGTGGGACCGACCCTGAGGCTTCCACATCTACTGGTCCAGCACTACTTTCAGGTGGAACCACCTCAGGGGATGTTGACCCCCCCCCCCGAGGGCACACACAGACATGATCGTTTCACCTGAGGTCAGGTCCAGGATCTGTTCCATAGTGGGCTCCACAGTCACTTGTGGGATGTGCTACATCACCTTGAGGCACCCAGTACACATTCACAGGGTCCACATGCTCCTCCTGCTCAGCCTCCAGGCCAGGTACCTTCAGGGTCGTGGACTGCTGTTATGAGTAGCAATGGGTGGGAGGCTTGTTCCCATTGTTTCCATTTGGGGCTCACGGGGCTTTCACATCGCAGATCACACACACCATCCAGGGTGTTTACTCATCACATGTGTCATATACCACCTCGTAGGTTGTCCTCTATATCTACCAACCTGGACCACCTCCACAAATATACCTGCCACACTTCCCCATATTTCCATTCCCTACTTCACAGATAAGGGCAATGTGGTCCCAACAGGTGGTCGACATGTGACATACCCATCCACGTTGCACACACAGCTGTATATATTTGTGTGTATTGCTATGTGTGATGTTCCCTCGCACATAGCATGCAGCACTGAGGTGGTAATATAGGGGACATATATGCATTTAAATACATATACATGTGTATGTGTGTGTTTGTATATATGTAGACTTGTGCATATAGATATAGATATATATCTATATATGTGTAGATATATATTATGTTGTATGTATGTGTTTATATATATGTCTACATATGGGTATCTGCATATCTGTGGACATACATGTATGTAGATATATATATATATATATATATATATATATATATATATATAAGATATATATATATATATATATATATATATATATATATATATATATATATATATATATATACACATACACATACCTATATATGGGGTACATTCAGACATCAGGTCCACAATCTCAAAACTCCTTCCTGCACCGCTGCACTGTCTTGCCTTGCTACAACCCAGACAGGTGCCAGATATGGACACAGCCTAAAATTAGGGGGTATATATAGGGCCAGATTGCAGGTACCCTATTATACACCTATGGCATTTTAGCATGCTACAATACATGTTAACCTCAGTATCCTGCAAGTGGTGGGCCCTGGAACCCACGTGTCCATCATTATGGCATTAATTCCACCACTATCTACTGGCCACAGTAATATACATCCCTTCCATTACACACCACACAATATTGGCATACATCATGTCAGTCAGTGCTGCTCTACACAGTCGATGGGTATGGCTCACTACACACAGGGATTGACTCTAATGTCCATAGCAGTTGTTCAGCTGAAGATCATTACAACAGCAACACCTGATGGCACATGTATATTATTCCACATAATCTACCCCAGTATTATGGACCAAGTACTACAGTCAATTACATGCATATATTGTATACTGTTGTTGTACGCATTCTATAACACCAGTGTTACAGGGTTTTGTGTACATACTGGTTTAACATGGACTGCAGTCTGTCTGCATAGCTCTCAAATGCGTGCCTATCTACTTGATGGCCAGAGGTGTGTGTGTTATGTTTTGCCTGTCCATCACACAGGTCTTGTGTCAGATATATCACTGGCTGTGCATGTGTTGATTGCTATCAGTACATGGCTACATCCATTTGTGTTTCTGACTTCATATTCCTGACTAAGGGTATGTTGCAGACTATCCTGTAACACCAGCAACTTGCTTAGAGTATGACAACACTATTTCACATATGGGCCTGTGTTCCAGCCTCTGTCCTCCACCTAAATACCAGGCTTTGCCCATATGACATGCTGTCAGGGGTTATGTAGTGGCCTGTGAGTATGTCATGGTGCCATTCCTGCTATCATTCCACTGCTGTTGTGGCCTCCACACATGTTGTGGGGTTGGCTCCATATATGTGTGGGCTTCATCTGCACAACACATGTGTACCCTTATGCAATCCAGAAGCCAGTGTATGCAGCAGTGGTATATAGCCCTGTATTTCAGCCTATGGGAAGGATGCACCATAACTAACCTAGGCTGTTACATGTGAAGGGTATCAGGGGTAAGCTGCCTTAAGGTATCTGGCAGTACATTACCATACAATTCACCTTGGGTAAATGCAGACCTACTGCTTCCTGCCATGCAGACTGTTGTTTGTCAGGGTGATTGTGATGGTTTCAGTTATGCCTTGTTATGTAACAGATAAATCCCATTGTGTCAGCTGAGGTCTTTACCACTAGGGATTGTGTACAGAGTGTAGACAGAGGCTGCTGGACTACACATCTGCATTACTTGCTGTTAATTGATTGTTATCCTGTCGCCCAGTCTGTCTTTACTGTTGTACTACTTGAAGGCCTTGGCCTGGACAGCAACACATGTAATGCTTTCCTGAATACTGTATTACTTTATCTGTTTGGCAGTTGCATTAGTCTGTTTATATGTATTTCACAGTCTAAACAGCTATATGACATGGCATATACAACTGTAATAGTACACAAATAAAGCTTTCTCATTCATGCAAACCTGTGTGTGGTGTTATATTTTTTGACCTCTCTGTGGGTATATGTTGCAGCTCCGAAGGTGGCTGTGCTTGGGACGGAGTCTTAGAGCCAGGCCGACCCTCTAGTCACTACACGTGGCCCTTGAGCTGGCAGAGCAGATCTCCAAACTGCTGACTGAGCTTGCTACGCACCACGACCCGGACCTGGCAACAGATGACATGTTCCTGTCAGCGCCCGCTCTGAAGGGGGGTTGATCCCCATCTCCTGAGGTGGTTCCACCCAAAGGTGGTACAGAATCAAAAGACAAAGAGGTCCACTGGGCCCCCAGATGTGCTGGTGCCCAGTGCCAGAGTCAGCTGAGGTGGGACAGGTGGGTCTGCTGGGACCTGCATTCCCATACGTGCTATGGTGTTTATGTTTTATCAACATATGTGGGTTAGTAATAGTCAACACATTCCAGGATTAGGTATAACAGCATGCATAGATATTCCCATTAACCCAGACACCAGATATGGAACAGTTGCATAGCAAACAGATCATATGCATATATATGGGATCACAGTGGTAATTACAACAGCATGCAGGTACATTGGTGGCACCATGCCACCAATGTGGGAGTATTTCAACATAGCACGTGCATAGAAACAGATTTAAATAATTATCGAACAATATGACATATGTTCCAACATTACAGTTAAGTCAGCACATACCAACTGAGTTGGGTATTTAGTTTATTGTTGCAGATATGGTGTGGGGGGGAGAAAGATGTCAATTAACAACTAGTATATTCCTGTAGTTTGCATTACTTTCCTAGTCAGTGCTGTTATCTTTACCTTACAAGTATTACTACACTACCCTATTGCCTTACTTTGGATAGTGGTATGGCTGTCGGCAACTATATACATAAACTGGTTTTACCTGCAGTGTACACCTCTTACCTGGTATACCTGTGGAGGAATTGTTTGTTAACACTAACTGTTTCTACACATACTACCAGATTCCAGGTTGATGTTATGCACATACCTGTCCAACTCTTTTTGCACAGTCTCTTGGCATGTCTTGACCACATGCAGGTGAACCGGGACATATTTAGACTATTGCCCTCTTAAACCTTTAGTGAATTACAACACTCTTATACATGATTTCCTAGATAGTTATATTATGTAGCACAGTGTGGGTAACAGTGCTGAGTGATACCTTAATATTCAGAGCAACTGTAACACTCATGATGCCATAAAATACCAGAGTAAACAGTACCTTATTGGCTCAAATGTCTGTAGGGTCAGACATACACGTGTCCCATACCACAGTCAGCCATCGGACCACACTGTGCCATGACCCAGTGTATGTAGGTTTAGTGTGTGAGTGGCACATATGAGGATGGTGTTTATCAGACAGTCCATATAGTGTCATATTAAGCTTGTGTACAATATGTGGCTGTGGCTGTATTTACATTGGTATGGATATGCACTTCCTCACAGGTGTCTGTTACTCTGTGCTGTGACATGGGTGTAGAGCCCACTATAATCACAGGTACATGTGTATTCCCCCATACAAAATGTAGTCCAGTTTTGTGGTAGTCTGCCTGTAGTTTGCACAGTGCTTTGTGACATGCATAGCAGCCAAGTGTAATTACCCAGTGTGCTATGTCCAGTTATTTGCAAGACATACTGCTGCCAGGTCACCATAACTATTGTGTATTTCTGACAAAGCAGTGGGATTCTGTACAGATGTATGTCACTAACTACTGGGTAGTATGTGGCCATGTGACCTCTGCACCACCAGGTATTATGTGTCAGGACAGACTGGCGTGTGTGCATGCATAAACTGTGTGGGCATATGTAGTCCAGTATTTACGTGATATACCCATGTACATGGCTATTAACATCCACATTGGGAGGCGTGGTCCACATGTTTCACCTGAAGGGGATGTGTTTACACCTCTGGATTGACCAAAGTGTGTCAGACTGTCCACATTTATTGGCCATATCTCTGTTTTAGTCCACAGGATCATTACTGTTCTAGCTTTGACAATGTACTATGATGTTCTTAGGATGTCTGTCAGTAGCCAATGTGCACATGTCAAAAGCAGATGTGACCTTCCACACACAACATGTCTGTTAAGACAACCCCTATTACAGTAGCAACCGTCTACATATATACCTGCAATACATACATGACATTCCTTTGCACTAAGAGGTTGGGACTATTGGTGCTGAGGTAGGACTCCACTCCATGTTCTGGACATATGGTAAACATATATGTATATATATTTATTCATATATCTATATAGATATATGCACATATACAGATCTGCATACATATATGGATATAGATATGTACATATATATGCATATAAACACAAATATATATATTTACACAGCAATATATGTCTACACATATACAGATATAGATACATATGCACATATAGTTATAGATAACTGCATATATGTCGACATAACTAGATATATCTGAATAGATACGTGTGCACATACAGTTATAGATATCTACATAGATAGCAACATAAATAGGTATATCTGTACACATAGGATGTGCATACATACATATATATATATATATATATATATATATATATATACACACACACACACAAACATATATATATATATATATATATATATATATATATATATACATATATATATATGTGTGTGTGTGTGTGTGTGTGTGTGTGTGTGTGTGTACATACAAAGAGATCTACAAATGGCCACATATATGATGCACTATACAGATGTGTAGACAGAAATATGTATGAATATACACGTGTATGTACATGTAGACATATATCAACATATGTATATGTATATATCCATATTCCTGCCATGTGTAAACATCACGGTTGTGTATACCTTCTCAGATGTATCTCACCGTATATATCTGATATGTGTACATTATGATATAACAATATATGTGATGCAATGGTAATATCAATAACAACTACTACACAATTGTGGAAGTCAAAGCAATTGTTCAATGCTAATCAATATGTGTAGTGACAGATATATTGGAAAAACAATAACTGTCTTCACAGTAGTCATGGCATAGTGGTTAACTGTTGTGACTATAGTGTACAGGGTCCTCGGTTCAAAACCTGTAAGGACTGTTTATTTTGTTGCTGGGCAGAACAAGGGCTGTTGGATACAGAGTGGTTAAGGCAGTTTTGAGCAGCTTTAAGCGGGTTTGTGCAGGTTTGCGCAAAGCTAAGCAGTGCTAAGGTATGGTTAAACATATGGGTGCTTACACCATGTAGGCTTCGCTTACTAGTGTGCAAATCTGTGTAGCATCTATATTGCAACAATGCTGACACATGCTAAGCATGGCTCAGCCCTGGTAACCAGTGCTCACATCACAGTCTGATAACATAGCAGGGTAATGGCATCTGTAATAAGTGTATGTAATGCCATGTACAATACATGCGTCTATGTGCTGTCATTACAGTAGCAAGGGTTGTGAGAGCCATGTCTGGAACACACAAGTATATGAGACCTGTACAGCACTGTTATCCGTGTGAATGTATGAATGTATTACATACAGGGGTGGTATCCCAGGGCACATACTGTCACACTGGCATGTAGTGTATCATGGTAGTGCTACTGTTGACAGTGCTTTCCCAGGCAAAAGTAGCATGCTACATGTAGTACTCACAACAAACACACCTGCAGGCATACCTGGACACTGAGACCTCACTGTCATGTTCTTGGTGTGTCAGCTGTGTCACAGTATATATCCCCTGCTGGATAATGATCCAACATATGGAATGTAACTGTAGACTACTGTCTTTACAGTACATGTTAGTGAGGGCTTCTAACATGTAGTAATGGCATATATATCATTGTCAAATGTCTATCTGTCCACACATTCATCCTACTGCATAGCTACTTGCCAAGCTGATATCTGTCAGTCCCTGTACAAATGTGCAGATGGCAGATATCCAGCTGGGATACGTACAGACAATCTATGCTTGACTGACACTGACATGTCTGCCCAGCTGTGTAATAACTGGCACATATAAGAGACAACACCCTGTATGCACCACATGCCACATGTACCTCTACTACACTACCAGTCAACAGAACATGATTGGGTACAGGTCTCCATCACAGACAATAACCATGTGTTGTAAGACCTGTTCCATACATGTCAACTAGATCACCTCAGTGGCCATGTGCAGGAGGCACACAGTGGATTGGCTGATGCATGTCACTCTCACCCTGAGGGTCACCACAGTGGTGTCTGTTGATAGACTGCCTGCTGGCACATGGCAGGAGACATGATACCACTGTACACACATCCCCTACACAAACCATCTCTCCATGGACAATAGCCAGGTACAAAGCTATGACCACCTGCAGCGATGTATCCCAGTACTGACACATGTGTATGTATCCATTACTGAGGATAGCTGTGTCTGTGTGTTATTACACCTGTAGTTGGGAATTCCATGAGGGCCTTGACAACCACGGTAACACCCATTGCCATAGTCAGATCTGGCTGCTGCTGTATCAGACTTTAGATGTACCCTGTTAAGCTCCTCTCCCTACTGGCTACATGAGCCTTGCAGTACCAGCACAACAGTGTTGTACAAATGGGTCAATAGGCATGGGATACCCATTGAGTTCTGCTAAGTGTGTGTATGTGTCCATGTCTGCATATCTGTAGGGTACAGCATTCCTAGGCCACATACTCCCATTACAATACCCATTGCCACACAGTAGTACAGATAATGTTGTTGCTGCCCATAGGTGAGGCATGACAATCCAGCACCCTACTATGCCTGTGGTATGTGCATTAGATGCAAATATCTGTAGTACCACTATTGTGAAATACAATGGATTGTATCACAGTCATGGGCAATGTGTGATGGTGGGTATGTCAGAGTGTCATCATGGGTTACAGTGAGTACAATATCCACTGGGGGATGTGGGTGCTGTGTACACTGTCATTACACCATAGTACACCCGGTATATGTCCCATGTACCACTTTATGGTGACCACTGTTACCATCAACCATACAGGTAACTGATACCACAATCCAGCCAGTTATGCATGTGCTGTGTGCAGCCTACCTGTAACACATTGGACACACGGACAAGTTAATTAGCACTGATAGGCCTAGGTCTCTCAGATGTGTGTCTGCCTGTTATGCATCTGTTAATGTGTATATGATAGTATGTCACACTATGTATTGTCCATATACAACCATTACATCCCCCATTACCATGCTGTACATGTCTGGGGATGTTCTGCATGTAACATGTAACCTGGAACACAACTCACCCTACATGCTGTGTGGTGTGTGCAATGAAAGCCACACAGTTCAGTAGCACTGCACTACATACCTAGGTAGGGGTTTAGTCTTAGTATTGCCAAGTAAGAGTGTGCATGTATGTGGAAGGGTTTACATCAGGTTGCAGATTATACATGTCCCAGCGGGTCACCTGTCCATGTGGCACAGGCAATAACTGTTATACAAACGTGTGACATGTGTTCAACTGTACCCCAGATTTGTCATAGCTATGGTGTCACCACAGTGCCATACTCCTTGTGGAATATGACTGCAGACCATCCTCCTGCTGACACATGTACACCTACAATACAAATGGATAACATTATGGAGAACACAATCACCCAGTGTTACTAACAGCTATAATACATCATTGCTGGATGGCTACACTACCTGACATGTATGCATTAAACATTACTCTTGACGACATATTACACTGCAGTACATTGGTACACTGTAGTACAGTCACTGTGTGCATCAGAACAATATTAGCCTGTCCCTGCATCACTGTTAGTATGTGGCACAGGTATCATCATATGCACAGGATGTGTTGGTTTGCCAGAGGCCAAGGATGGGCCATACATTTGACACCATGTGTGTGGGTGAGGGGTGTAATGAGTTGAACTGGGTGTGGTGATGTGGTGTTTGTAGGTATGGGGTTGCCCTAGGTGTGTTCGTATAGTGTGTGGGTATGCATGCACACAGGTCTGCCATGTGGCTGCCCTATACAGGTGTTTATGGACAGCTGTAGACCATTCCTGGCAGGGTGTGCAGCTCAGCACCTCCGGCCATAGACACATGGACTGTGCCTGCCAGGGATTCCATGGGCACATCCAGGTACAGGTCTTGATGTGCTACTCTCCCCTGATGATGATGGATGTCTGCTGGAACCAGGACCCTCCTGGGACTGGCCAGGACCATGTGCTCATGGCCTGCTGTGGTGTGGTGTGGACAGCGCTGGGGCTGGTACTGCCACTACGGGAGCACCTTGGTATCATAGCAAGTCCACATTGACCGCCAGCTGTTGGTGTTGCTGGCCTACATCCACACAGCCATCACCACACTCCCACCACATGTTCAAGCACAGACAAGCCACAGTTGATGAGGCCCATCATCTCACCAAACTGCCTATCCATGACCTCGGTATGAGCATGGAGGGCACCAGACAGTTCATGGAAATTGTCACTTGCCTGTGCCCCCTATGACAGCCTGAAACATGCACCTGGTGGTACCAGTTGTGGCACGTCTGCCAGAGGAATGATGACTAGTGGCCCTACCACAAGCACCCTGGAACATCTGCCTATGTGGTGCCCTGCCAGCATACCTCTCAAGTGTACCTCATTACGAGGAACGTACCTCATTTGGGGTCTTAAAAAGTTAATGTTCCTCAAAGTTCCTCAATGTTCCACATTGAAAGACTGTCACACATTCAGTTTTAGGAATTTTTTTAAGTGAAATCTATGGTAAATAGAAAAGAATCATATAAATTAATTAAAAAGATCTTCTTTATAAGTAAAACCAGCATATTTTAACCATCCTATGACCTTCCTAGTTGAAGTTGTTAGTAAGCCATTAGTTTGTGTTCAGTTTTGCCCATTTGTTCCACATTATGAGGGATAGTGTTCTTCATTTTGGAGATGGAAGGTTGAGAGCTATGCCTGCCAGACATCTGGCTATGCCTGCTGTGACCAGACACAGTAGGCATGGATACCACACTCTCCTGTGCACTGCCACCAACCGCCAACTGTCCCTCTGCTATGGCCACTGGTGATGGGGTATGTATAGGCACTGAAACTGTCTGCAGGGTTGGCTAGGCTAAGAGGGGGGGTGTCAAATTCTGGCACTGTTTTGGCCCCTGACAACCTCACCTGTTCCTCAACAGTACTATCATCATCTTCGGTGTCTGTATGGACACCAACATCAGAGTGCATGGCAGGAGGGGCCCTGACCCACCTCGCCACCTGTTGGGGAAAACAAGAAACACACTTCAAGACCTGTACAGCATTGCATAACAGTACACACACACACACACACACACACACACACACACACACACACACACACACACACACACACACACACACACACACACACACACACTCCACCGTAATACCTACCTGTCCATGATTTTACAGACAGTCCCACATTTATTCCCATAAGTTCCCCATCCTGCATCACTCTTCATAATGTACAGTCATTAATACCACTCATTAATGTATCATTCCTCTAAATGCCTAGACAAGTGATCACAACACAAGACCTGTTACTCCATTACCTCCTTGACCTGAGTGGAATAGGTTTTACATAGCCTAACTGCTGTCATTCAGTGTTCACCCTGAGTATGTCCAGACATCGTGAGCATGGCTCCTATATGTGAGGGACTACTACATTCACTTCATAATGTCATGCACTGGAATTTCATGTGTAAGTATTGCTCAGTACATGCCAGATATGCTGCTCAATCAACCTATCATGTGACAACTGTGATATATGGATACACTCCCTGGTGTTGTCTAGAAATTCCCCCAATGCATCTGTAGTGCTGCATAAGTGGGTTGTCATTCACCTCTCTGGTGAATGCGATATTAAGGGTATACCTGGTGTCTACTTTCCCTCCCAATGCATGTTCCATGCTATAGACTTTATTACACTATCAGCTGTCCTGTGATTACATATCAGACAAGTATTCCTGGTGTGTCATGTGTCAGTCCATGTTCATGTACTGCACAATCCCAAATAGAAGTACTGCCGTATGAACAACCTCACAATCACACATGTGCATACATGGACACCCACACACACACACACACACACACACACACACACACACACACACACACACACACACACACACACACACACTCACACTCACACACACACACACACACACACACACACACACACACACACACACACACACACACACACGCACATCCTTCATGCATCAACCTCCCTCCACTTCAGCAGAGTAAACCTACAGACAAAATAACCACCCCCCCCCACACACTCACACACACACACACACACACACACACACACACACACACACACACACACACACACACACACACATACAGGTGAGGTTGGGTGAAGATAGTACACATGGTTTTCCCATTACCCATCTGTCAGCTTGCATAACATATGGTACACAACAGCATGCAGTGCAGCTATAGGCAATCCATGCTAGTAACAGTATACACGTGTGTGATGCATGGGATGTGTTAGTAAGTGATGCCCCCTCCCCTGGAAACCACTGCACCCATGTACACAGTATTGCTGTACACCTGTTCTGCACCCTGCCATGTACTGTGCAAAAACCTCACAGGTGTACAACTTATTGCTGAATGTGTAGTACTGTGTCAGTTATGTCAGCTCTAATGCTCACAGCTCCTATGTTTTTCAGTAACACATACCTGGGATGATATGTGGACAGATGTCATTATTGAATGCCTGATGTCTGGTTTACAGATCTCAACATCAGCAGACCATGTATGACCAATCCAATACAATTACACTGACAACAGTCAGACGTTACCGCAGCTATGGGGAATGTACACACCCTTACCGATATGACGCACCCTTCCTTGATCTGCCATAGGACCACATCAATGCATATATTAACAGTACATTAGCCTGATATGTGACATATATCCTGAACATTCACATGCAGTGTCTACGAAATGTGTTAGGTGAGCGGATGCTGACTGCGATGCATATACTCAGTGTGAACATATGTGTACAAACCCTTATCATGGCAGTTTGTTGCACCTATTGTTATGTGTACTATAGTAGTCACTATTCCTGGCAGGGGTATACTAGCATGGCCCATCAGCATTTGCCAGTGTATGGTCAGTCTGCCCTATACATGTCCCCCAACTCTGCATGATTGCAACGTCTACTCATGTGCATATCCCTTGGTGTTCACACACTGCCATCACTATTGCTGTGGGGGTAGGGTTACATC
The DNA here is from genome assembly GCF_019279795.1 of Protopterus annectens. NCBI lineage: Eukaryota > Metazoa > Chordata > Ceratodontiformes > Protopteridae > Protopterus > Protopterus annectens. The sequence continues at coordinate 25,033,436 of NC_056751.1, read as the reverse complement.
TGCCACAGTTCTGAACCTGTGTGCAGATTCAGCCATTCTTAGCATCCTTAGGATCCCTGCTGCAGTGCACTGGTGTGTCATGCTGATACCCCCTCCGCACCTTTAGCCTTTTTGCAGTTGCTTGACAAGTATGGACTACACATGTGTGGCAGTTTACAGTGTCCCATACATTGAACACTGTCCATTATAGCCTAGTCTCAGCTAATAATGTGGACCACAGTAATACGTTATGCCATAGTGTAGATCTGTAACAGTTGCCATTGTAATACTGGTATATACACTTTTGTTGCACTGCATCAGGGTGATGTTTCACACATGACCCTACTATAGGCCATGTGTCCCACCATTATGTTAATCCCTGTGGACACATTTCACAATGACAGGATGTTAGTTATATTGCAGGTGTCTGATACAGTGCATTTAACAGCAACACTACGTGAACATGTACAGCATGCATTATGGGTAGGTGTGTTAGATATTTGCATGGGATATGCCACCATAGCCATTACATGCCCAGTGTATTGGCAAGCATCAACATAAACCATACTCACCAGCTACAGGCTGCTGCCTTGGTGGTATACCACATGGACTTACCTAAGAGTGTGAGAGATGTGAAGTCAGTGACCAAAGCTGTGACATTGCTACAGGGTGGGTGCAGCATTACAGTACATCAACAGTACAACTCCACAATACTACCACATATGCACATCTGTTTATTACTATGATGTTTATATATATGGATCTAGGACTTATGCACGAATGTGCAAATTCCCGAATCCATAATCACCGAACATATATTAACGAAAGCGCTTTCACCGAAAAAGTGCTTTCATTAACATAAGTTAAAAAAGAAAAAGAAAGAAAGAAATCTACGTTTATTCAGGGGGCTTTGTCCCCCTGCATCCCCCACACCCCACACTTTAATATTCTCACTCAGAGACCGCACTACAGTGAGGAAAAGGGAATTTCTCTTATCCACACCATAGTGCAGTCTCAGAAACAGGCATACTTATGCGCAAGTGCTTCTTCAGTGAAAAGCACTTTCATGCAAGTATGCCAAAGCGAAATTAGTTTTGTTGATTTTGTGTTCAAGGATCTGTACGGATCCCAGATATATATATATATATATATATATATATATATATATATATAGATATATATATATATAATATATATATTTAGATTATATATATATATATATATATATATATATATATATATATATACAGAGATATATATAGATATATATACACACACACACACACACACACACACACATACATTTACATGTATAAATACATTTTCTGTACTATTGAATGACTGTGCTGGATGATATGTTTGTGAAAACATCAGGGTTGTGTATATTTCACATGGCTTATTGGCAAATCACATTGGCTATAATATGCAGGGTCTTTGGTTTGAGCCTTGTAGAGGCTGTTTATGTTTTTGCTGGGCAGAACAAGGGCCATTGGATGCAGGGTGATTAAAGCACTTTTAAGCAGTTGTAAGCAGATTTGCGTGGGTTTGCACGGAGGTAAAGACTGATAACTTCTGGTTACAGTTTCTTACACTCAGTTAGCTTCTAAATTGCTTTACCTGTGTGGGCATTGCTTACTCCTGTGCAAAAAGGCTTAAACTCGCTCACTGCTGCTTAAAGGTGCTTACTCCCTCTTACCCCCGCCATAATTTCTTTAAAAGAAAAGAAAAAAGGGTTGATAGGTGGTGAAAAAGAGGCACAAACAGGGAAAGATAGTAGGGAAAATAGCTAGGGATGTGCGGGTCCATAGCTGCCCACTTCTTCCACAGCAACAACTGTGCATATACACTGAATTTGGGGATAGATTTGGACAATCAAACCTCTGTGAGAGGGGTGAGGACAACAATAATATGTTGTGAAGCCAATTAGACCAGATTACATGTGTCTAGTGGACACATGTGTGAAATGGACAGCTATGTATGAGGTGAGATTTTTTTTTTGGGAACAGATAGCCCTTTTTTTTCAGGTGAGAGTGGGATGTAGGGGGGGATAGTAGGTATATTTGGGGAGGTAGGTTGGGTAGGTTAACAGACAAACAAGATGCATACAGGGGGTTATATTACACATGTGGGGGGTAAACACCTTGATGGGCAGGGGTGTTGGGAAATCGGAAGCCCATGACCCCCCCCAGTGGAAACAGTGGAAACAGTGAGACTTAGGTCCCCACCCATGGGCAGTCACCACTGCACCTTCACAGCCCCGAAGGTGGCTGTGCTTGGGGCTGAGTCAGAGAGCCAGGCCTACCCTCTAGTCACTGCGAGTGGCCCTCAAGCTGGCATAGCAAATCTCCAAACTGCTGATTGAGCTTGCTATGCACCATGACCCGGACATGGTGATGGATGACAGGTTTCTGTCAGTGTCCACTCCCAGGGGGGCAAGCCCCATCCGCTGAGGTGGTTCCACCCGAAGGTGGTGCAGGACCAACGGATGAGGAGGTCCCAGGTTAAGCCACAGACATGCTGGTGCTCAGTGCCACGACCAGCTGAGGTGGGACAGGTGGGTCTGCTTGGACCTGCATTCCCATACGTTCTATGGTGTTTATGTTTTATCAACATATGTGGGTTAGTAATAGTCAACACATTCCAGGATTAGGTATAATAGCATGCATATATATTCCCTTTACCCCAGACACCAGATATGGAACAGTTGCATAGTAAACAGAACACATGCATATATGGGATCACACTGGCAATTATAACAGCATGCAGGTACATTGATGGCACCATGCCACCAATGCAGGAGTATTTCAACATAGCACATGCATAGAAACAGATTTAAATAATTATCGAACAATAGGACATATGTCCCAACATTACAGTTAAGTCAGCACTTACCAATTGAGTTGGGGATTTAGTTTATTGTTGCAGATATGGTGGGGGGGAATATGTCAATTAACAACTAGTATATTCCTGTAGTTTGCATTACATTCCTAGACAGTGCTGTTATCTGTACTTTACAAGTATTAGTACACTACCCTATTGCCTTACTTTGGACAGTGGTATGGCTATCGGCAACTATATACATGAACTGGTTTTACCTGCAGTGTACACCTCTTACCTGGTATACCTGTGGAGGAATTGTTTGTTAACACTAATTGTTTCTACACATACTCCCAGATTCGAGGCTGATGTTATGCACATACCTGTCCATCTCTTTTTGCACAGACTCTTGGCATGTCTTGACCACATGCAGGTGAACATATTTTGACTATTGCCCTCTTAAACCTTTAGTGAATTACAACAATCTTATACAGGATTTCGTAGACAGTTATATTATGTAGCACAGTGTGGGTGACAGTGATGAGTGATACCTTATTATTCAGAGCAACTGCAACACTCACAATGCCATACAATACCAGAGTAAACAGTACCAGTACAAGGTATTAATCTTTTATTTCTAGGCACAGTGTTCATATCTGACGGACCTGTGGGAGCAATGTTTGTTAGCACTACCTGAATGTTGCCACACAAATTACCAGATTCCACATTAGTATTATGCACATACATCTCACTCTGTTACTGTACACACTCTGGTCACAGCTTGACAACATGGGGGTGTAGATGGGACATACTTGTCTTATTACTCTCATAACATTTTGGGGAGTTGCTAGAGTGACAGGTTTGTTCTTATAGATGTGTGACAATCAGTTGTATTTCTTGATTGCTGCCAAAATATCTGGGATAATCCCACTGATTTCCCAGGGGGACAAGGTGACAGGCAGCAGATATGGGCCGATATACTGAACATTTTGGACATATCTGTACAGTTATGGGGTATGATTCTGTATGCAGCCTACTACCACTCCCAGGATTCGAACCATGGCTGTGTGTGTGATTAAAATGCAACAGTTAACATCTCAGTTGAGTGTGCTATTTAGATTTTGTCTGTCCTTTTACTGTTTTCTGTCTATGTCTCTCTCAGTTGTACTATATGACCTCTTGGGATTACACCAGTTATATACAGACATTCCTACACATTTTATTTATGTTGCACATTGTGGGTAACAGTGCTTAATACAACACTACTATTAAGTGATTACAACTCTACATTACCATATGATACAAGAGTAAACACATGCAGTCCAGCAGTTAGACCTTTAATGTCAGACTATTATGCTTTTATTTACATACAACCTATATGAGACTCTTCCTGCCATATTCTCTGGTGTATGCAGTGCATGCCTTAAACAATACAGGTTTTATACAGGCAATTAACTTACTACTACTTTCAGATTTATTTCCTATGACAGTACATGCAAGAGAATTACTAACCCTGCCTCGCGTCACAACCACTCCAGGTGACATCCATGGGCCTCCTGGTTCGTAGCCCACTCACTTGTCACTGTGAAGGACATAAGATAAATATTTAGCCATACCTATCTATAATATACATGAGCTGGCAATTATTAAATAGGTAATGGACTGATACTTACACATGGCTGGGACCTCCCTTGTCCTCCTAGCCTCTTGGATCCACTGATGCAAGAGATCACCCTTTTGCCACTTCAGGTCAGCATAGTGATGCCTGACCTGCTCACCAGTTCGGGGTACGCCAGTGACACTGGTGAGGTCACGGGTGAGATAGTCCCGGGCTTCCGCTTTATATTGGGAACCATGGTACTGGCCCTGCAGCAGTCTCTGGTCATGGTCTTTCACAAGGAGTCCTGCCATGACTCCGGACTCCTGGATGCCCCAGCGCTGCACCCAAAAGTGCACACCCTCTCCCATTATTGCCTACAAGGGAAAGCTACAACCAGTTATGAGATGTATTCCCACTTGTTGGGTTTAAATAGGGCTCATTTCCCACACTTTGCTGTGATTGGACGGTTTTGAAAAGGCTAAGCTATGGGCAAACCTGCTTATCTAAGGTTAGCATTGCTTAAAGGGGTATGCCAATGGGCAGACTAAGTTAGCTTGCCTACACATTGCTTACACCTACTAAGCTGGGCAGTGCAATGCTTAGTATTGCTTAATATTTAAGTTGCATTATATTTGCTTTTTGGCATTGATTTATTACTCATTACATGTTATATATGTGTTTGGTATCCATGATTCATGTGTACATACACTGTATGGGGTCCTTCTGTTTATTATTGGATTTCAACACTTTATTACAATGACACCTCACAACTGGGCTTAGTGCAGTACTCCAGTTCACATATTTGTGTTATGTAGCAGGTTATACAACATAAAACTGTATATAGTTTCCTTTCACATGTTCAGTATGAATTCCCTGTAGTGAGGATCTGTTTGGTGATACCTGAGTTTTATATATTGCTTGATGTCTTAGTGGTTAGCTACTGCGACTATAGTGTACAGGGTTCCGGACCTGCAAAGGCTGTTTATTTTGTTTCTGGCCAGAGCAGCGGCTGATGCATACAGTGTGCTTAAGGCACTTATAAGCAATTGTAAGTGGGTTTGCGCGGGTTTGCACGAAGGTAAGCAATGCTAACTTTCTGTTAAATATGCTTACAGAGAGTTAGCTTCAATATTGCTTAACCTGTGTGCGCATTGCTTACACCCACAAAAATGGGCTTAAAATCGCTTATTACTGCTTACATATGCTTACTCCCGCTTACTACTGCTTAATAGTGTTTACACTTGCTTACTAGTGCTTATTCCCACTTACCACAGCACTAATTTAGACAATAATGTGTACTGGCTTTTGGGAAGGTGGTGGATTAGAAAACTGTATGCAGTTATCATTCATTACACATTTTACCTTCCATTTGTAACCCTGATTCCTGTGTACATATACTGTATGGGGCACTTGTGATTATCTGTGGACTTTGCAACATTATGCCAATAACATCTCACATCTGCATTTAATGCAGTACTCCAGTTCACAAATATATGTTATTTAGTAGGTTATGCAACTAAAAATATTGGTCATAAAGTGATTTGACATGGAAAATGGAATGTAATGGAGTGGGACTCGAACCAGGCATGACTGCTCATAAAGCAAATGCTCTGCCAACTACACTAATGCTTTACTGCTTCATTTGCATATATCTTGCTTTTTATCCTCTTGTGCCATTTAAGCTGCATTAACCCTAGCTAAGCAATGGGAAAATCTGTGCATCTATAGTTAAATTTAATCTGTTTCATAAAAAAAATCTTTATATTTGATGTTTTAACTATTCCTCTTTGTAACCGTGGGGGATGTTGCTGGGGGTATGCGAAGACTTATGAGTGGTCTTGCTCATTCTTTTATTAATACTCTGCTATTCTTCATTGCAGGGGCATGTATATTCTGAGAGCTCTGCTCTCAGACACAACCCCTGCACTTGTACATGTCCATGCATGTTTAGGGGCTCAGGCAGCGTGCCTTTATTAATATGCATGGCACGCTGCCGTCCTGCTCCTAAATGGCTGCTTCCGTGTAGGACTAAGCTAGTCCTGCATGGAAGGGTAGTGAATCCGGGGGTTTGTTTACTTCCATGTACTTGAATGACATCGCAGCATTAACCACTTACTATAACCTTTCCTCTTGCTTTAAATAGCATGTGATGAAAGTGGGATGGAGAAAGATAGCAAGTATTCATATTCATTGCTCTAAGAACTTATAAAAGCTCAAACACATCTCTAAATGTTGGCACTACTATTTTTTGTCAAAAACAAATGGACTCATGTTTAACTAACAAACAAGGCATCAACTCGCTAGCCAACATGAATCCACAAAGCCAAACTCTACCAAATACACCCATTCATGCAAGCATTCCAAATATAACAAATCAACAACTAATTAAACATCATTAATGACAATAATCAGTAATGACGTTACTGGTATGAGGAAATCGCTCCTAAAATTCATGTAACTATTAGGCTCCCTACTGAAATGTCAGCACTCCAAAGGAAAACACACAAAAAAAAAACCGAAAACCCAGAGAAGAATGAGTCTTGAAAAATGCTCTCCCCCCCCCTTAAAACCTCTTTTTTGCAGGGGGGGTTGCATCCCCCACACCCACTGAACTTATATATACCAACATCAAGATCTCCATATCTCAGAGAAAAGGGAATATTCCGAGAAATGGCATCTAGGATTTGATGTATGTAAGTCCGATTTTTCAGTCTTTCAGTCTCCATATTTCAGGACTCACTCTAGTGGGTCCCAAAATTTCAAATGGTTACCTAATTGATTTTTTTTCTGTATCTACACACACACCAAACAGTAGAAAAGGTGGGGAGAAAAGGGTTTAGCAGCCATTAATCCATGCTACAAATTTTATACTAATGCTAACTAGATATAATTCAGTATATATTATATATGCAGAAAAATACAGGAAACACCAGACCACAGCAGATAGTATCAAATAAAACTCCAAAGTTTAATCCACAGTACAAAAATGGTGAGTGCTTTCATAGCCAGAGCTACTTCATCAGACAACTCAATAAACTCCACAAGGATTTTTAAAAACAGCAACAGCCTATCAGTGTTAGTTCCCAATAAACAATTAGCCTGATAGCCACTGATTTAAAGTAAAAGCACTAGATAGAGACATAATATTAACTAATAAATCAATAAAATGAATAAAAATACATAAAAGTACATATATAGAGACTTTATCTGCATAGTAGCTTATTAACCAAAACCAGTTTAATACAAATTTTATCATTTAGGCCTTTGCCCATGTTAGCACGCATCCTAATAATCCATTCAAGCTCTTTAGTCCCTACCAAATTCCTAATTGCACCACCTCTACATCCTAGCTGAACTTTCTCAATTGAAAGTTATGTGTAGAGACTCCTTCAAACTTTTTAGGAATCCCATAAATCCTTAAATTCTTTCTTCTATGTCAGCTGTCCATGTCATCCTTTTTTTTTCAATAAGTCAGTTTTTATTTTTTGTTTTAACAGAAATTCAGTTTATTTTTCATTCTCTGCTATCATTCCTTTATTGTCATTTAAAGCTTCTTCTGTTCTTATTTGTGCACTTTGTTGTTTTATTAAACTAAGTGGTCTATTTTATTATTGCATTTAGTTTTAAAGTTGTCAGTTTTAAGATCCACCCCCGGATTCTCTAAAGCATGCACTGAGTGCAAGATTGGTGCAGGAGCTCAAGCAGGCAATATGTCTGCCGTGCGATCCAGGAACAGCCTGCAGGGGCGTACACGAGGGCTCCTGCATTAATCTTGCACGGACTAAGCCCTGGTATACAAATCACCCCATTTGCAGGTGAAATCCATGCAAATGAGGTGATTTTGCAATCAAGGAAGCTTGCAACAGTCCGTGCAAGACTAGTGCAATCTGCAGAAATGTACTCTGTTAGTAACCGAGTACATTTCTGCAAAATCCAAAACGGAGCTATGACACCTCCAAATAAAGGCTGCATATCATGTAGTAAGCATGCCAATGGCCAATTATAAGGCCATTGGCATTGCAAACAGTTTAAAAATTTTAAAAAAATCAACTTTTATTTTTTTAGCCGATCTCGGCCGTTTAAGCATAGGTCAGTGGCGGCAAACGGGATCGGGGGGAATAATAAAATAAACCTAAAATAAGCATTCTAACTAAAATCAGTATTCTGCCATGCAAGTCAATGACAGGCAGAAGACAATCTGGCCAGTGAGTAGTGGTTGCTAAGGGGGGAGGCTCAGTGTGAAACATGTAACTATGCATTAGCAGGCAATCCTATGCAAATGAGAGGATGGAGAGTGAATCCTAGTTTTCCCCATACTGTAAGTGGATTAGAGCCCTGTGGCTCTGGATTGCTCCCAGCTTAGCATAGCTAAGCTAGGGGGTGTGTCTAAACCTGCTTAGCAACCTTCACAAAGCCTAAGTGGGTGTGCGTGCTGCGCACTGGACTTTACAGGAAGAAAAAAGAGGTTAAACCTGGAAATAGCAGCAGTGTGCACATTTGAGCACTCCGTTTGCCTGGCACATACACTGGCTTAAACAGGAAAGCAATAGGAAGGGAAAACAGCAGTAGGAAGGTAGTGGAGCACTATAGGGTGGACAGGGACCTCCTACAGCAAATTGTTGAGCTGTGCTGGCCACACCTGACACACAGAACTAACAGAGGGGACCCCATCCCAGTGGATACCAAGGTATATGTAGGGCTAAGAATACTAGCTACAGGTACCTTCCAAAAGCCAACTGGGGATATAATGGGGATTTCACAGGCATCAGCATCCAGGGTACTCCACCAATTCCTGGATGCCATGTCAGCACACGTCGGTGAGCACGTATATTTCCCCAACACCCATGAGGCGTTGGCCAGCAATATGCATCTCTTCCACCAAATAGCAGAATACCCTGAAGTAGTGGGTGCAATAGACTGCACGCACATACACACCAAAGCCACACCAAAGCACCACCCAGTGAGCAGGGTAGGGTCTACATCAACCACAAGGGCTTCCCCTCCATCAACTGCCAGGTCGTGTGTGATGCCCAGGGCATAATAATGAATGTGTGTGCTGGCTGCTCTGGAAGCTATCACAATTCCCACATCTGGCATCTGATGCAGCTGTACCAGAGATTTGCCAGTGGGGACATCCCACATGGTCACCTAGTGGGGGATGCTGGATATGCACTGGAGCCATGGCTGATGACACCCATAAGAAATGCACACACACCCGAACAAGCACTCCATAATGAGGCACACGCACAAACAAGAATCATAACAGAGCATGTGGTTGGGATGCTCAAGTCACAGTTCCAGTGCCTGGACACAGTGCACAGGCACAGAGTGACTCAGAGGAGGAATATCCTAAGCCTGCCCCAGTAGGCAGAAGGAGGTGTGCCCAGTATGCCCTGGCCTTGGCAAAGAGGCAACGCATAGCACATACACTGACATGGGAGGGACCCAGGGAATAACACCTCTCTCTGACTCTCACATACAGTAAAAGGGATGCCAAACATTACACTATTTGTGCCTAACCATGTGTAGGGATTGTACTATGTGTATCTGACACAGGCAGCTCTGCAGCACCACCGTCAATACAGGGACACTGACAAGGTAAGTGACTGACACATGCCAGTCGGGGGGGGGGGTCACATACCCAACAACAGTCACAGGCAGCAGGACAGGTGTAGAAAAACACAAACAAATGCTGTGCTATGGCCTCTGAATGCGGCCTATGGGTAACCCCCCCCCAGGCCTACACAGACAGACTACAGGAGGTCAGGCAGTGGAATGTCATTTCTGAAGGCTAGGAAGTCAGAAACTAATATGTAGGTAATTAAAAGCTAAGATCTGTAGTACACTGGTATGCCTCTAGCCAGCATGCTAGGTAAGACTACAGACTGAAATGGAGTACCCGACATACCAGTACAGTCCTAGCAAATGTGTACAAGTGTCAGGTGTGGCCCCCATCCTATGTAGAAATATAGTAGCAGTCAGGTGTGCCCTCCCATCCTGTGTAGAAATGTAAAAATAGTCAGGTGTGCCCCCCATCCAATGTAGAAACATAGTAACAGTCAGGTGTGCCCCCCAATCCTGTGTAGAAATGTAGAAATAGTCAGGTGTGCCCTCCCCCATCCTACATAGAAATATAGTAACAGTCAGGTGTGCCCCCCCCCCAAATCTGTGTAGAAATGTAGAAACAGACAGGTGTTCCCCCCACTATGCAGAAATATAGTAACAGTCAATGCCAAATGATCAATGGATACCCTGAAGAGACAGCATGCTACCTGTCGGTGTACAACACAAAGGTCAGCACTGCAGTACAAACTACCTGGACTTGATCCACACATGCAATACAGACGGTCATACAGGGCATGCTCCCACACACAGAGAAATGAAGGCAATGTCAATCAACAACATACTGAAAGGTCATACTGAGCATGCTCACACACTTAAACACATGAAGCCCATGTCTGCAAACACCAGTGGACCAGACATATCTGGCAGTCAGGCAGTCGCAGTTGTTAGTGCAGACACTCGTCAGTATGCACCACTCATGCCTTGCACACACAGTGGATAGGAATACAGACATATATGTAAGGACAATACACTATAATAAGCCAAAGGTAGATGGACATAGATGTGTGGAAGAGGGTGACTGTGACAAGGAGCCATCCAGACCTGTCCCACCCAGCACACAGTCAAAGGGCCCCAAACACATGAGGTGCAGATGTCACTCACTGCAGATACTAGCCACCAGTATCTGTCAGCATTAAAGACTATGTGCCAGCTGTGCAACATGACTGTACAAGGAAGTAGTCATCTATCAGCTGTATACACATACCTGTGAAATATGACCCTGTGTGTGCCCGCATGTGGTGTGTCAACCCCTAGATGAATGGGTTATAGCCCATGAACACACACTGTCCTCCCCATAGCCCTACTATGACAAGCCTGCTGAGGTCATCTAATGTGAAATACACCTTTGGGAGAGTTGTAACACAGTAATTTCTGTGGCACGTCCCTTAACTGCATACTGCTGTAGTGTGATAAGTTAGTTAAGTAGGAGTTCTAATCCCAGACTTGGCAACTATCTGTCTATGTTTTTGTGTGTGTGTCTGTCTGACTGTGTAGAAAGCAATGTGTTTTAGAGTAGTCACACTCCCAACAATTCCAATGCTCAACTTTGTCAAGGCTGCTGATGTCATCCACCTAGAAATACACCTCTGGGAAGACTGAAGTCCAGTAATCTCTATAGTGCGTCCTGTAACTGCGTACTGCTGTAGTGTGATAAAGTAGTTAGACAGGTGTTATAATCCCAAACATGGTAAGTGTGTGTGTGTGTCTGTGTAGAGAGCAATGCTTTTTAGGGTACTCACACTGCCTGCAGGTCTTATACTCAACTTTGGCAAGGCTGCTGATGTCATCCACCTAGAAATACACCTCTGGGAAGGTTGTAGCCCAGTAATTTTTAGATTGCGTCTTATAACTGCTTTCTGCTGTTGTGTGATTAAGTAGGTAGGTGTTTTAATCTCAGACATGGCATGTGTGTGTGTGTGTGTCTGTCTGTCTGTGTAAAAAGCAATGCTTTTAGGGTACTCACACTGTCTACAAGTCATGTACTCAACATTGGCATGGCTGCTGATGTCATCCACCTAGAAATACACCACTGGGAAGGTTGTAGCCCAGCAATCTCCATAGCGCGTGCCATAACTGCGTACTACTGTAGTGTGATTCAGAGCTGTGTTATGGTTCCATCCCCACCCATGGTGATTCTGGATGTTTTCTGTGTGTTACAATGTCTGTGTACAGAGCAATACATTATAGGCTAGTCACAGTCAGTACATTTCAAATGGCCTACTTTGGCAATCCTGCTGATATCATTCATTGTGAAATACATCTTTGGGAAGAGGCTTTCTAGTAATTCCCATGGTGTGTCCTATGGAACAGCTCCATGCTGTAGTGTGATATAGACCTCTGTTAGAGGTTCTATACCCAAAAATGTCAGTTGTGGAGGTTTTGTGTGTGTGTCACTGTGTAGGGAGCAATGCATTTTAGGCTAGTCACGCTCACTACAATTCGAATGTCCTACTTTGGCAATCCTGCTGATGTCATCCAATGTGATATACACATTTGGGGAAGGAGTACTCCAGTAATCTCCATGGTACGTACTATAACTGCATAATGCTATAGTGTAATAAACTAGTTAGGTAGGGGTTCTACTCCCAGACATGACAGGTGTGCTTGCGTGTGTGTGATTGCAATTTGTATCCTGTGTGGAGGTGGTTGTGAGTGTGTGACACCTGTGACCAATGTGTAGCGGGTTTTGCATATTTCTTATATGGTGGCCCTGCTGTATATCACAATGTCCACCATACAGGGATAACAGATGTGAAATAGTTGAGAGGCTGGGGTGCAAAGCCATACCCATACATGTAACATCAAGGCCAGGCAATCACAGTTAGCAACCCCAGTATTAGCCAGGGCACACTCTCAACCCATGTCTCATACACACACACACACACACACACACACACACACACACACACACACACACACACACACACACAAACACATGCCTAGGCAACAGCCAATATGTGGGTAGTACACTGCATATTGGCCACTGATAGTACCTATGGAGTGATAGTGGGCTACAGAGGACATGGCACCCTGTCCATCTGTCCAATATGTACATACATGCAGACAGTGCACCTCCCCCATGTTCCCCAATGGACACCTGCAACACCTGTGGTGCCATCACATGTGACCCACAAAGGACATGCCATGCCTGACAACATGCCGTGTATGGACAGATGCCACTGACATCAGGGGAATGCCATTAGCATGCTATCAATATAGGTGCAGGGTAAACCTGCTGCCCATTACCAGTTCCCACCACAGGTGGGCAAGACTGGCACACCTGATGATAATCTGTGTTCACAACATGGGCCAGACACCCCAGGTACAGTTCCACATGTCACTGTACATGCATGCGGGAGGTGTGCACATCCCAGACACCATCCATGTCATGGACTAAGGAACACATACATGGCAAGCAATGCACAGCACTGGCCACACACAATAGTCACCCATGTGACTGGATGGGGGATACAATACCCACCTGTGTGGGCAAATGCAGAAACTACAGCCCTGAGCCACAATGCAGACCATTGTCATGTGGCCTGATGCCAAGGTATACCCATCACCTAGCCGTGTATAGCCATCTGGCACAGTTGGCCATCACACACCCATGCAGACATGCACCCATGCATGTCAGTACTGGCACCCTGTGTTTGTGTGTGTGTTGTATGGTGTGTATGTTCACATCCACACTCACTACAACCCCCATTGGCATACTGAAGCATGCTGTTTGATGTCAGACTCCTCCCCATACCCTTTGCCCATACAATTTCCATATGACCCGTGTGGTGCATGTGATACCTGCACAGTGATGTGTTGTGGCAATCCCACTACTGATGAGTTGTAATCCTGGCCCTGCCAAGTGTGTCAATGTGTGTACATCCCTATGAGAGTGTGGCTGTGTTGATGCTGGCACCTGTTCATGTGGACAGGTACGTGTATGTCACCTACTATATAGCTGCCATATCCCTGTTGCAGCTGTCACTCACCATCACATATATGTTCTGAGGGCTCCAGAACAAGTAACCCATGTGGCATATCCAATGGCTGCATAGAACTGTAATAGCACAACATAGTCATCAGGGATTTGATACCCTGTGCTGGTAGGTGTGTGACTCAAACATGCTTAGGTTTTACTCTCTTATTCCTCCCTGATTTGTCTTTGCCTCTGTCTGCCTCTCCTACTCCCTCTCTGGTGGATGTGTAGCCCTACACCTGCTTTGCTTAGGCAGCAGCATGTGTATTTTCAGCGATGCTCATGTTCAGCTGATGGCCTCTGCACACATTGCAGCCCTCCTTTAAGTGATTGCTTGTGGAACGGCTGTGGTAACATTCCCATAGCCAATTGCATGGAAACACACTCCAGTATCTAGGAACATCATGTTGGTGTTGGCCCTTTTCATTCACTGTGAGCAGGAGCTAGATCTGTTGTTTGGCAAACAGTATCTCAGATGGATTGGGGATTTACCTCTAGCAACATACACTGTGGAAACAGGGCAACACACAGGATGGGGATGTGCCTGACCTGACTACAGACTGTAAGTGCTGCTATACTGCATTTGGAGTAATGTTGGTTTAACAGTGTGTGTGTGGATATGGCTGTCCTACATGTCTCAATACCTGCCATGTCAGTTCAATGTTTCTGAGGAATCCCCATCTGCAGGGTCATCTGCAGACTGGGTTGTGTGTTGTGCCTTTGATTTCATGTGTTACCCATGGAGCATCTATCTGTGAACTGCAGAAGGTAGTGTGAGGATTGCAGTCTGTAGATGGTGAAAGCCATGACAGTTACTGACTACATATCTCTCATAGGACATATGTTGCAACAAACCCTGTTACAACAATAAATGTGAGGTTATCACAGCAATATGTCAATACTGGCCCTGTGTATGTGCTTCCAGCCACAACTCTGTCAACCTTTGTACATATGTTGTGCATGAAGAGGTGCATATGTGCTGTACACCATAATTAGTGTCATCATATCTGATAACAAGCCAGTGAGATATCAGACTGCTACACATGTTATGTACAGTAGGGGTTATATTTGATGACATAACCTGGACATACTCTGGTTGTTTGTACAGTACTGAGGTCTGTGTACTTATGGTGAATGTCGACAGTGTGTGTATTGTTAATATGTACCTTGGCCTGTGTACAGACTGTGGTAGTTGTCTATGCCTATGTCCCATCCTATCTGATGTTACATGCTGCTCCACTGTATGTTACTGTATTGGCTTACATGTTTGTAGGGCCGTACACACACATGTCCCATACCACAGTCAGCCATCAGACCAAACTGTGTAGCAGCCCATTATATGTAGGGTTAGTGTGTGAGTGGTACATATGAGGATAGTGTTGAACAGATAGTACATACTGTAATATTATGTTAGATTGCCATATGTGGCTGTGGCTATGTTCTCATTGGTTGTGGTTATGCACTTTCACACAGGTGTATCTTACCCTGTGCTGTGACATGCCTGTACAGCCTGCTATATATGCAGGTGCATGTGCATTCCCCCATGGGAGATGTAGGCCAGTGTTGAGCCAGTCTGCCTGTAGCCTGCACAGTGCATTGTTACATGCCTAGCAGCTTAGTGTACTTACCCAGTGAGATGTCATGTGCAGATACTTGCCAGATGTACTGCTGCCGGGCCTCCCTTAACAGTCATGTATGTCAGACAGAGCAGTGGGATGCTGTACAGATGTATGTCAATATCTAGTGGGTAGTATGTGGCCATGGCACCCCTGTATCAGCAGTTATTACGTGTCAGGCCAGACAAGGGTGTGTGAATGCATAACCTATGGTGGTATATGTATACCAGTTGTTATGTGTTATACCCATCTACATGGCTGTTAACATCCATATTGTCAGGCATGGTACACGTGTTTTGCACTAAGGGGTTCTGTGTATACATCTGGACTGTACAG
>NC_056751.1:24874987-25012487 GCF_019279795.1 Protopterus annectens | reverse complement strand
GACCTCCCACACCCAACATGTCTGTTAAGACACCCCTATGACAGTAGCAACAGTTTACAGATATATGTGCAATACATCCATGACATCCACTTGCACTACGGGGTTGGGACTATTGGTGCTGAGGTAGGACTCCACTCCATGCTCTGGACATATAGTAAACATATATGTGTACACATATATCCACATATCTATATAGATATATACACATATACATATCCAAATACATATATGGACATATACATATCCACATACATATATGGAGATATATATATGTACATATGTATACATATAAACACTCACACATATACATATACACAGCAATGACTTCAACAAGTGGCTAAGTGTCTGATGTCATTCAAAGGGGATCCAGTATCTGTCTGGCTGGGACGACATGATTTACAAACCACGATCCTTTGCCAGAGATCATCTGCACCTGTTGCCCCTGGGATTCAGGTTACTGGCTACAGTTCTTGACACCCCTATAGTGCCTTATCTAGGCAAGGTTAAAAGGACAAAACCACCACCATAACAGATGCAAACATGCAAAACTGAAGGTAATGTGTCTCAGTGCTAGAAGTCTAAACCTAAAAGGCACTCTCTTGAGGCACACCTACAAATCGGGAACATCGATATCTGTGTAGTAACTGGGACCTGGTTCAACGCTCCAGAGAGCACACCTGTAATACCTGGCTACAACTCTTATCACACATTTCAGGCAGCAAACCAAGACCACAACACTACAGGTGGAGAAGTGTCCATATTCACAAAGGTTATTCACACCTCCAGCCTAGTTCCCAACACAATGCATCTGAGAATTTCCAGATGCAACTAACACTAGGTAAGAATGCAATCCAAATTGTAGCTTGCTACAGATCCCTCACCATGCCCCAAGATTCTCACTACACCATTATAAACATACTGGACAATGTTAAGATACAACCAAACACCATAATACTGGGTGATTTCAACTACCCTGCCATTAACTGGGAAAACTACTCGGTATCAACACCTTTTACCAACGGTTCCTGGAATTCATACATTCCAACCCCCTGGATCAACTAATCCATTGTCCAACCAGGGTCTCTAATATCCTAGACCTGGTCATTACCAACATGGGAGAAAGATGCTCCACACCAGTGGTCACCCCCTCATTGGTCAGGTCTGACCATAAAGTAATCACCGTTGACATCCACATCCCACCCCAACCCACCAGTAAGGAAACCTCCATAAAAACCCTCTCCAAAACCAACGCCATGCTACTCAAGTCAGAAGTGACAAACTTTATGACACCCATGGAGATGGGAGTTGAAAGTGCAACTGGTGAATCCTACACTAAGGCACTGTATGAGCACATCCACTCGTGCATGAATTGTGCCATCCCAAATAGAACCAAGACGCTGTCCTCCAAAAAAGGAAGCCAATCTAGTGTTCCACTGCCATAAACAAACTATACAACAGAAGGATGAAACTGTTGAAGAAAAAAGGATAATCCCAAAATGCAAACTGCCCCCTTACCAGCCTCAGTAAGAAGCTGATATCCCTCAAAATCTCCCAAAGTTTATTACATAAATATAATTGCCAAAGATTGCAAATACAACCACAAGCCATTCTATAGTTATGTCCAGGATCTAAATGGCAATGCTCAGAACTGCTCTGAGCTGCAGCAGAATGGCATTAAATATACTGATTTCAAGGAGTTTGCCACTATCCGAGCAGATCGATTTAGTGCCATGTTCACCCTCCTCTCATCCACCCTAAAGGGCCCATCTCAGTACCAAAAGATTGCCAAATTCCAGTAATCACATTCACACAGGTGGAAACCGCACTATCCACAGCTAAGAATACAGCATCCATGGGACCATATGACATCCAGGGCTGTATACTACATGAACTACAAAATAAACCTGCACCTCACCTAACTGCCATGTTTAATCAAAGCCTCACCTCAGACTTCGATCCCACTGAGTGGCGCACAGCTACAGTTATCACACTGCACAAGGGGAAATCCACCTTGGATCCCGGGAACTACCATCCCATCAGTGTGATGAGCCTTTTCTGCAAGGGCATGGAATGCATTATCATGCAACTTATAAACAAAGACATTGGCAACCAGCAAACACTGGACCCCACCCAGGTTGGGCTCGTGAAGGGCCGATCTTGCCTCCTGAACCTGACTGACTACTTTGAATCAGTCCCTGGAGCTGTGGAAGAGGGTAAGACGGTCCACACAGCCTATCTGGACTCGGACAAGGCCTTCAGCACCATCCCCTACTCTGGAGACATAGCTAAACTTACAAAGCTGGCCATAAACTCCTGCGTCACTTGATGAGTTGCCAACTGACTTCATGATGGAACCCAGACTGTAAAAGTAGCCAAGTCCAATCCTAGCTCCAGACAAGTGACAAGTGGAGTACCTCAGGGTTCAGTACTGGGAAAGTTCTTGTTTGGCATCTACTTCCCTGAAGTACAGGCCAATACTATGGAACTCTGGCTAACAAAGTTCACAGTGACTGCAAACTGAGAGCCATTATTGCATCCCCAAATAATGTGGATATTCTACAACATGGCCTTACAGAAACAGATGATTGGTGCCAGAGCCATGGGCTCAAGCTTAATGCCAAGTAATGTATAGTTATCCCCTTTGGAAATACCATATACCCATGAATTACCACATAGATGGCAGTACACTAAACTGAAAATGTACTGACAGACATAGGGACACAAGTGAACAGTGGTCTCACCTTCATTAACCACATTGCCACAACAGTAAGGAAATCCTTCTATGTGGCACACCTCATCACTGAGGGCTTTACATCCAGAATAAAGGAGATAATTGTCCCACTGTACTCATCCCTCATTACACACGGTATAGAGTACAATGCCCCATTTGGCATGCACCTCACAAGACATCTGCGACAGCTGGGAAGGCGATGGAAATACCTCACTATACGAATCACAGGCCTAAAGCAGATGGCCTATGCTGACCATCTAGAAAACCTCCAGCTATACTCTGTGACATATCGTCTACACAGAGGCTATCTCTGTGTAACATACAAGGCTAGGTCAAACCCTGGGAAATGACATCTGTAATAAGTGTATGTACTGCCATGTAAAGTACATGTCTCTATGTGCTGTCATTACAGTAGCTAAGGGTTTTGAGTGTCATGTCTGAGACACACAAGTATATGAGACCTGCAGAACACTGTTATCCATGTAAATGTGTTACATGCAGGGGTAGCAACCCAGGGTACATGCTGTCACTCTGGCATGTAGTGTAACATGGCGTTACTACTGTTGAGAGTGCTGTCCCAGCCAAGGGTAGAGTGCTAACATTACTACTGACAACAAGCACACCTACAGGCATAGCTGCACTCTGAGGCCTCACTGTCATGTTCCTGGTGTGCGGGCTGTGTCACCGTATATATCCCCTACTGGATAATAATCAGACATGTGGAATGTAACTGTAGAGTACTGTCTGTACAACACGTTAGTGAGAGCTTACAATATGTAGTAATGGCATACATATTGTTGTCAAACATCCATCTGTTGACACATTCATCCTACTGCATAGCTACTCACCAAACTGGTGTCTGTCAGTCCCTCTACAGATGTGCAGATGGCAGGTATCCAGCTGGGATACATACAGACAAGCTATGCTTGATTGACACTGACATGTCTGGCCAGCTGTGTACTACCTGTCAAATATAGGAGACAACACCCTGTATGGACCACATGCCACGGGTACCTACACTATACTACCACAGTCAACTCAACATGCTTGGGTACAGGTCTCCATCACAGACACTAACCATGTGTTGTAATACATGTTGCATACATGTCAACTGGATCACCTCAGTGGTCATGTGCAGAAGGCACCCAGAGGATTGGCTGATGCATGTCACTCTCACCCTGATTGTCACTAACGTGGTATCTGTTGATAGACTGCCTGCTGGCATGTGGCAGGTGGCATGATACCAATGTACACACACCCACTACACATCCAAGATCTCCATGGACAATAGCCAGGTACACAGCTATGACCACCTGCAGCAATGCACCACAGCACTGGCACATGTACATGTGCATTACTGAGAATAGCAGTGTTTGTGTGTTAGTACACCTGTAGTTGAGAATTCCATGATGGCCTTCACAACCACCTGAACTCCCATTACCATAGTTAGATGTGGTCACTGCTGTATTGGACATGACATGTACCCTGTTACACTCCGCTCCCTAACAGAGGAGATAACATACTTGATCTCATCATCACGAACATGGGAGCACAATGTTCAACACCGGAAGTATACCCCTCACTGGTGAGATCAGATCACAAACTAATCTCACTGGAGGTCCTCATCCCACCCCCACCTGAAATAAAAAAGACCACAGTAAAGAACTTCTCAAAAGCCGACTTCACACTTCTAAAGACTAGTGTGGTCTCCTTTAAGGCCCCCGAGCCGGCGGAAAACAGTACTCAAGCCGCTGAATCACTTACAAATGCCTTCTACCAGCACCTGCAGGACTGCATGGATAAGGCAATCCCAAGCAAAACAAAGACTCTTTGTACCAAAGGCAAGCGTCCAGTCTGGTGGACCCCAGCCATAAACAAACTCTACAACAAAAGGAGGAAGCTACTACAAGATAGAGCAAAATCCTTAAAAGGTAAGACACCCTTGATCACTATAAGTAAAAAACTAAGAGCTCTCATAAAATCATCCAAAGCAAATTTCGAGAGAAAAATAGCTAAAGACTCAAAAGACAATCATAAGGCCTTCTTTAGCTATGTTAGAAACCTAGGAGGAAACTCCCAGATATGCTCAGAACTAGTTCAAAATGATGTGAAGATTACTGATCCTACAGACATTGCCAACATACTGGCTGACAGGTTCAGTGCAAACTTCTCCCCCCTCCGAAACGGAGGGATATCTATAGCACACGATTGCAGCCCCCCCCACAACTCCCGCGCCCAAGTGAGAACTGCTCCCTCCCAAGCAGAAAACACAGCATCCATGGGACCTGATGGTGTCCCGGCTGTGTGCTTCACGAACTCAATGAAGAATTAAACCCACAGCTAGGACAGCTGTTTAATCAAAGTCTTACCTCTGGATACGTACCCAGGGAGTGGCGCACTGCAACTGTGGTCCCACTTCACAAAGGCGGTGCCTCCACCGACCCTGGAAATTACCGCCCATTAGCTTGACAAGCCTTATCTGCAAAGCCATGGAGAGGATCATAATGGACCTCATAAATAAAGACATAGGGAATTTGCAGACTTTGGATCCAACCCAGTTTGGCTTTGTCAAAGGCAGATCATGCCTTTTAAACTTGGTTGACTTTTTCAAACAGTCACCAAAGCCATTGATGAGGGAAAGGCAGTCCATACAGCCTACCTCGATCTGGCTAAGGCCTTGATACAATACCCCACTCGGGTATCATTGAAAAACTCATCAGCTTAAATGTTAACCCATACATCACAAGATGGGTTGCAAACTGGCTGAGTGACAGAACCCACAGGGTCAGAGTTGCTGGCACCATGTCAGACTCAAAGCCTGTCACAAGTGGTGTCCCACAGGGCTCAGTCCTGGCCACTCTTGTTTGGCATCTACTTTTCCAAAGTACAAGCAAACACAGGAGGGTTATGGCTGACAAAGTTTGCAGATGACTGCAAACTGGGCCATAGTAGAAAACACAGCTGACACAGATATCCTTCAGAAGGGTCTCACAGAAACGGATAACTGGTGCCAGAGCCACGCCTAAAGTTAAATGCCAAAATGCATAGTCATACCCTTCGGGAAAAACAAGGTTACCCCTAGCTACCAAATAGGTGGCAATCCACTGAGCACAGAAGAAGTTATCAGGGACCTGGAGACCCAGGTTGATAGTAGTCTGTCATTCGACACCCATGTAGCTAAAGTAGTTAGGAAGACCTTCTACATTGCCCACCTTATCATGAAGGGATTCTCATCTAGATCAAGGGAGGTTATAGTCTCCTTTACTCATCACTCATCAGACCAATGATTGAGTACAATGCCCCATTCGAATGTATCTGACCCGACACTTGCAGCAGCTGGAGAGGCCACAAAGGTTCCTCACCAAAAGGATAAAGGGTCTCAAAATCTATCCTATGCTGCCCGACTGAAAGAACTCCAGCTCTATTCAGTCGCCATACTTGCTCAGAGGTGACCTTTGCCTAACATACAAGGCCATGTCAAACCCAGATTTGATGAATATGCTTCACCTCAAAAAATCTAGATCCATCAGAGCCACAAGGGCGGGAGACTTAAACCTCGACACGGCTATTAATAGGACGTGCTGGAGGGATAGATTCATCACCCAAAGACTCCCTATGCTGTGGAACAAAATCCCGGTACATGTGAGGCAGAGCACCTCGCTGGCCTTGTTCAAGAGAAATCTTGACCAATGGATGGGAGATCACAAATATACCCCAGGGATTACCTCAGTGTCACTGCTCAACAGAGGCACAGCAAAATAATGGGTATAGTTCCCCATACTAAAGGGGTGGCGTAAGCCACAAAACGATGGGCTAGGCTTGTAAATGCCCTCGGGCAGATAGCCTAGTATGAACCTATGAACCTATGAACCTATGTGCCTTGCAGTACCAGCACAACAGTGTTGTACAAATGGGTCAATAGGCATGGGAAACCCACTGAGGTCTGCCAAGTGTGTGCATGTGTGCATGCCTGCATATTGGTAGGGTACACCATTCCGAGGCCACATACTCCTATTACACTACACATTGACACACAGTAGTACAGATAGTGTTGTTACTGCCCATAGGAGAGGCATCACAGTGCAACACCCTACTATGCCTGTGGCATGTGCATTAGATACATACCCCTGTAGTACCACTGTTGTGATATACAATGGGTTGTATTGCCGTTGTGGGCAATGTGTGATAGTGGGTATGTCAGAGTGTCATAATGGGTTCCAGTGTGTACAATATCCATTGGGGGATGTGGGTACTGTGTACACTGTCATTACACCATGGTACACCCAGTATATGTCCCACATACCACTTTCTGGTGACCACTGTCACCATCAACGATACAGGTAACTGATACCACAATACAGCCCAGTTACACATGTGTGCAACCTACCTGTAACACATTGGACACACGAACTAGTTAGTTAGTGCCAATAAGCCCAGGTCTCTAGGATGTGCGTCTGCCTGTTATGTGTCTGTCAATGTGTATATGATGGTATGACACACTATGTATTCTCCATATACAACCATTAAATCCCCCATTACCATATTGTACATGTCTGTGGATGTTCTGCATGTAGCATGTAACCTTGTACACACCTCACCCTAAACATTGTGTGGTGTGTGCAATGAAAGCCACACAGTTCAGTAGCACTACATACCTAGGTAGGGGTCTAGTCACAGTGTTGCCATGTAAGGATGTGTATGTATGTGGATGGGTTGACATAAGGTTGCAGATACATGTCCCAGCGGGTCACCTGTCAATGTAGCACAGGCAATACCTGTTATACAAACCTGTGACATGTGTGCAACTGTACAAAAGATATGTCACAGCCATGGTGTCACCACAGTGTAACCCTTGTGGAATATGACTGCAGGCCATCCTCCTGCTGACACATGTACACCTACAACACAAATGGATAACATTATGGAGATCACAATCAATCAGTGTTACTAACAGCTATAATGAATCATTGCTGGATAGCTACACTACCTGACATGTATGCATTACACATTACCCCTGCCAACATCTTACACTGCAGTACATTGCAGCACTCTATTACAGTCACCATGTGCATCAGAACCATATTAGCCTGTCCCTGCATCGATGTTATGGATGACAGGGATGTGGCACAGGTATCATCATATGCACAGGGTGTGTTGCTGTTTTGCCAGAGGCTGAGGGTGGTCCATACATTTGACACCATGTGTGTGAGTGAGGGGTTTAGTTCTTTGATCGGGGTGTGGTGATGTGGTGTGTGTCAGTATGGGGTTGCTCTAGGTGTGTGTGTATAGTGTGTGGGTATGCATGCACACAGTTCTGCATTGTGGCTGCCCTATACAGGTGTTTTTGGACAGCTGCAGACCATACCTGTCAGGGTGTTCAGTTCACCGCCTCTGGCTATGGACATGCTGACTGTGCCTGCCAGGGGTTCCATGGGCATGTGCAGGTACAGACCTTGATGTGCTACTCTCCCCTGATGATGACAGATGTCCGCTGGAACTATGTCCCACCTGGGTCTGGCCAGGGCTATGTGCATGAGGCCTGCTGTGGTGTGGTGTGGATAGCTCCCCCAGTGATGTGCTGGGGCTGGTGCTGCCACTACAGGAGCAGCTTGGTGTCCTAGCATGTCCACGTCGACCTCCAGCTGCTGGTGTTTCTGGCCTACATCCATGCGACCATCACACCGCTCCCTCCACGTCTTCAAGCACGGGCATACCACAGTCGAGGAGGCCCACCATCTCACTCCACTGTCTATCCATGATCTCATTCTATTCACAGAGTGCAGCAGCAAGTTCACAGATGTTGCCACTTACAGATGAGAAAGCAGTCCTTTGCAGCCTCAGGCCCTGTCTGGTGTGCATTTCCATACATGCCTGTGCCTCCATGACAGCCCGAAACATGCTTCTGGTGGTACCAGTTGTGGCACCTCTGCCAGAGGCATGATGACCAGTGGCCCTCCCATGAGCACCACAGTACATTGGCCTATGTGGTGCCTTGCTGGACATCTGGCTATGCTGACTGTGACTCGACACAGTCGGCATTGAAACCACACTCTCCTGGTCACTGTCCCTCTGCTATGGCCATATGTGATGGGATGTGTATGGGCACTGTAACTGTGTGCGGGCTTGGGTGGCTAGGAGGGTGATGACAAATGGTGGCACAGTGTCACCCTCTGACAACCCCACCTGTGCCTCATCAGTACCGTCATCATCATCATTGGTGTCTGTATGGACACCAACCTCAGATTGCATGCAGGAGGGAACCTGACCCACCTTGGCAACTGTGGAGGAAACAAACACACACTCTAAGACATGTACAACAGCATTGCATAACAGTACACACATTTACACACACATTTACACACACACACACACACACGCACACACACACACACACACACACACACACACACACACACACACACACACACACACACACACACACACACACACACACACAGGCGCACACACTGACAGTCCATCTTACTACCTCCCTGTCCCTGGGTGTACAGACAGTCCCACATTCAGTTACATATGTTCCCCATCCTGCATGGCACTTGCTAACATACACTCATTAATACTGCCCATTAACATATCATTCCTCTCCATGCCTACACGTGTGATCACAACACATGACCTGTTACTCCATTACCTCCCTGACTTGAGTGGAGTAGGTTGTACATGGCCTCACTGCTGTCATCCAGTGCTAACCCTGTGTATGTCCAGTCATGGTGTACATGGCCCCTATATGGTTGGGGCTACTACATTCACTACATATTTCACACACCGGAGTCTCATACTACAGTCTTGCTCAGTCCATGCCACATCTGCTGCACAATCAACGTATCATGTGGACAACAATAATATCGGGATACACTCACTGGTGTGCTCTGTTAATTCCCCATTGCATTAGTAGTGTTGCTTACATGGGTAGTTGGTTATCTATCTGCTGATGGCAATATGATGTGTATACCTGGTGTGTACTTTCCCTCCCAATGCATGTTCCATGCTGCAGACCTTGTTATGCTATCATCTGTCCTGTGTTCACATATCAGACAAGTTGCCCTGGTGTCTCATGTGTCACTCCATGTCCATGTACGGCACAATCCCAAGGAGAAGTACTGCCATGTGATCAACCCCACAATCACCTATGCATAAATGGACACCCACACAGACACACATGTACACACACATCTGACATGCATCAATCAGACTCCACTCCACCAGATTGCACATACAGACACAATCAACACACACACACACACACACCCACACACACACACACACACACATACACACACACACACACATACACCTACATGTGAGGTTGCACAACTTTTGTACACAATGTCCTTCCATTACCCTTCTGTCAGCATGCATTACATATGGTACTCAACAGCATGCAGTGCAACTATAGTGACTTCATGCTAGCACCAGTATACATGTGCGTGATGCATGAGCTGTGTTGGTAGGGACCCTTCCCCTTGATAACACTGCACCCATGTACAAAGTGTTACTGTGGACCTGTTCTGCACCCTGCCTTGTTCTGTGCACCATACCTCACAGGTGTACAAACCATTGCTGCATGTGTAGTACTGTGTCAGTTATGTCAGCTCCAATGCTCACATCCCCTATGTGTTTGAGCGACTCATACCTGGGGTGATATGTGAACAGATGTCATTTGTGAATGCCTGATGTCTGGTTTACAGATCACAACATCAGCGGTGCATGTATGACCAACAGAAGACTATTACACTGACAACTGCCAGACCTTACCATGGCTATGGAGGGGGTGCCCTACACATGTGCCACAACTCTGCATGGTTGCAAGGTCTACTCATGTGCACATCGCTTGGAGTTCACACACTGCTGTCACTATTGCTGTGGAGTCAGGGTTACATCTGCCACAGTTACTGAACCTGATTGTGTGCAGATACAGCTATTCTTAGCATACATAGGATCCCTGCTGCAGTGCACTGCTGTGTCATGATGACACACACTCACACCCTCCCCACCTCCAGCCTTTTTGTAGATGCTTGACAACTATGGCCTGCACATGTGTTAGTTTGCAGTGTCCCATGTATGGGACACTACGTGCAACAGCCTACTACCAGCTAATTATGTGGACCACAGTACTATGTTATGACATAGTGTCGATCTGTAATGGTTGCTATCATAATACAGGTATATTTACTGTTGTAGTACAATATGAGGGTGTTGTTTCACACATGTCCCTACTGTAGGCCGTGTGTCCTGCCATTCTTCTCATCCCTGTGGACACATTTCACAATGACAGGATGTTAGTTATCTTGCATGTGTCTGATGTACCCTTCTGATACCCCATCATGGTTTCCACTGTGATGCAGTGCATTTCACAGCAATGAAACCTGAACATGTACAGCATGCAGTATGGGTAAGTGTGCTAGATGTGTGCATGGAATATCCTATAGCTATTACATCCCTGTGGACACATTTCACAATGACAGGATGTTAGTTATCTTGCATGTGTCTGATGTACTCTTCTGATACCCCATCATGGTCTCCACTGTGATGCAATGCATTTCACAGCAATGAAACATGAACATGTACAGCATGCAGTATGGGTAGGTGTGTTAGATGTGTGCATGGAATATCCTATAGCTATTACATGTCCAGTGTATTGGCAAGCATGAACAAGACCCATACTCACCGGCTACAGGCCGCTGCCTTGGTGATATCCTGGAGGGACCTACATAAGAGTGTGAGAGAGTTGATGTCAGTGGCCACAGCTGTGGCATTCTTAAAGGGTGAATGCAGCATTATGGTACATCAACAGTAGAAGTCCACAATACTACAGCTTATGCACAACTGTTTATTACTACTACACAGCAACAGACTATGTATATGACATCTCAGATATGCATGATCTACCTGTACAGATGCAGATACATACACAAGAGTGCTCTAATGATGTGCCCTGGGGCCTTACCTGGACGCTCCTCAGCCGGTGTGTTGGTGGCACCCACCTCCACAATGCTCCCTGCCAGTTGTTGGTTCTGCGGGTGGACAGGTGCCACTAGGCTGCTGTGAAGCTTCTCCACATGTGTCAGGGGTGGATGGATGGCATGCCCCCCCTGTTGTGAGGTGGTCCCCTGTATGGCAGCTGCACGCCGACGTACATGGCGAAGCAGGTCAGTGCAATGATTCCGGACCTGATCATAAATGCGGTTCTGCAGGCTGACATCATTGACCCAGTGGACTAGATCGTTCCACAGGGTGGTCCTCTCCTGCTGATCATGGGCTGTCTTGCCGAAAAGTAGTGGGTAGTGCTCTATCAGGTGTGTCATGATTACCTCAGTTTCTGCAAGCACTGAATGCTGGTAATCTTGCATGAGCCATCTTCCCTGGAAGACATAAAGATGAAAAACAGGTCTGAGCAACTCATACAGCAGGGTTAACATAGTTCTTAATACACATCTCTGTCTCCCCCCACCATATCAGCTACAACAAACCATTCACACAATACAATTGGTATGTCAACAGCTTACCTACCATTGGGACATATGTTTATTGTATCACACTTTGTGCTATGTGCTTGTAGTCATGTTCCCTGTGGGGACACTATCTTTGCTGGCCTTTTAAAGACTATTTCACCTGCATGTCATTGTTAGTGCCACTATGGCTCCACATGTGCATGTGGTTTGCATGCTATGTGATTGCTGCACATCTGCCATTCTGTGTTATTGGAGATATCTATGCATGCTGTTGGACATGTTCCAGGATTGTGTGGAGTATTACAGCCCACATGTTCCATAACAGTGACACAATAGCATGTGTAGGGGTTAGTTGCCAGAAGAACCATCTCTCCCACCTCCTTTGGCCATGTTACCAGGCCACATTGCATCTGGGACCCACCATGGGACCTTATCATCTACTGGTCCTGCACTACATTCAGGTGGAAGCACCTCAGGAGATGGTGCCCCCCCCCCCATGAGCACACACAGACATAACCCTGTCACCCAAAGTCAAGTCCAGGATCTGGTGCATAGAAAGCTCCACAGAGACATGGGGGACTTGCTACATCACCTGGAGCCCTGAAATACACATACACAGGGTGGGCATGCTTGCTCCTCTTGCACAGCCCACAGCCCAAGTACCTTTATGACCATTTAGATGCTGTCGTGACTGTCCATGGGTGGAGACCTTGGTTCCATTGCTTCCATATGGGGGCTCAATGGCGTACACATTCCAAACAACACTCACCATCCACGGTGTTTACACACCACATGTGTCATATACCAGCCCTGTATGCTGTCTTTTCTGTCTGCAGACCCAACCTACATACCACAATTTGCTAACTAGCCTTCACCAACATACAAATCCCACCTTCACAAACAAATGTGATGTGTTCTCAACATGGGTTACACACCACACATCAAAGTATATATTGCACCCATGTACTGCTGTATATATATATATATATATATATATATATATATATATATATATATATATATATATGTTTTGTATTGATATGTGTGATATTGTCTCACATATATCATGGAAGGGGACGTGTATTTACATATATGTGTGTGTGTGTGTGTGTGTGTGTGTGTGTGTGTGTGTGTGTGTGTGTGTGTGTGTTTGTATATATATATATATAGACATACATGTGTGTGTGTGTGTGTGTGTGTGTGTGTGTGTGTGTGTGTGTGTGTGTGTGTGTGTGTGTGTGTGTGTGTGTGTGTGTGTGTGTATATATATATATATATATATATATATATAGGTCTAGGTCATAAGATCGACAGCTCATATGACTGAAACACATTTGGTCGACAGCTCATTTGGCTGACAAAAAGTATTCAAGGCAAAAACCTGGGATTTGCCCCCCTCCCCACTGTTGTGCGACTGTGGAGTTGTTATATATAGTTGGGGGGGGTGTGGGGGTGAAGCCCCCCACCTATACTTTTTGTCAGCCAAATGAGCTGTCGATGAAATGAGTTTCAGTCATATGAGCTGTCGATCTTATGACCTAGATCCATATATATATGTGTGTGTGTGTGTGTGTATATCTACACATATATATATATATATATATATATATATATATATATATATATATGTGTGTGTAGATATATATTGTGGGTTGTTTATATACCTATATCGATATGAGTGCCTGCATATATGTAGACATACACGTCTAATTATATATCACACATATATTTATCTATATGTGGGGTGCATACAGACATCTGGTCCACACTCTGTGACTCTTTTTTCTTCACAGCTGCACTGTTCTGCCTTGCTGCAACACAGACAGGTGTCACATGTAAACACAGACTAACATTACGGTGGTATATATGGTGACAGATCATACCTCTCAACCTGGAAACATCAAAAATCTGGACAAGGCCCATGAAAAATAGGTACAAACCTGTACGCTGATTAACATAACATTTGCATACATTATTATGTAACCCTGCCCACTCCAATGGAATTGTGGGATATCAAATTTCAAATGCAAACTGAAGAACAGACAACCAAAATATGGCACCAGAGTCCCCCTGCAGTCATTCCAATGTCCCATTGCCTGGCTATTTCTCCACATTTACCATAAACACTAATGTGTGCATACTGCTTTACTTCTACAATGATTATTTGGATTTTATTTTTACATATTACAGCCCAATGCACAAACACCAATAGACATCTGCTAAACAAAGCAATACAGTTTCACAATGAAAATGGACTTAGCATTAAAACTTCTCTGCCCTTGAAACTCACATTCATTGAAACAGCATTGAAACTCATATTCAAAGAAAATGCATCTTCTGGCCAGTGGCAGATAAAGATTACCTTTGGGCTATTTTCAAATCATAGGCCCCTTGCATATGAAACATACATGTGTTCTTTGATACACTTCTTGACTGTATTAAATTATATTCCTTGCATAATACAGCACACTTGTTAGAGCACATTTTAAATTTATTGTGTTGAACATATGCATGAATCAATACTGACAAAACTGCCTAATTCAGAATATATCCATCATAAAAGTCTATTCAAACTTCTACAATCCACCATATTCCATTTTCCATTCCACCCAGTTCAATAATTGTAAAGTAAATAGAGGTAGAAGCCTAGCTTCTAAACAACCCAGGGCCCAATGTATATTTATAGGACCATAGGATCATAGTAAGTTACTAGGCTATTGGAACTGAGGCCCTTATAAGCCTAGCCAAGAGTTTAGCCCATGTTTAGCCAAGTCAGCACCCAATGCCCCAGTCTAGCAGGGACACAGGTTGAATCCCAGGGCTGTATTTTCTGTTTCCCATCCAGTTATCCAGATTGTGCTTAAAAGGGATAATGAGGTACTCTGCTTGACGTAGAGAGGTAGTCTATTCTACAGATTGGAGAGTCTCTGGGACACAAACCACTAACAAATCCTGTTCATAGGTTCATAGATTAGTACTAAGCTAACTGCCCTTGTGAGCCTTTTTAAGCCTAGCCAATTATCCCATGTGAGACTCAAACCCTGCACCTTGTGTTTGTAAGGCAAACACCTTAACCATTAGGTCACCCTCCCAACCCCGTTGATGTCACAGAGCAGGTTGAGATCACACGTGCAGGTTACTCATTGTCTGGATAAGGTGCGGCACTGCAATGAAAGGATGTGGATTTTTTTTTGAATTATAAAAAAACACAGACCTCATGGTGTACCATAATTATGCTTCCAAGTCAGAAAAAAGACAACCTAATTAAGCATCCCTCCAATGTGAATCTATATGAATAATAAGACAGCCTGCAGGTTTTAATTTTGTTAGATTTCCTTACAGTTGCATAACTTCCATTATTTATTTAGTACTTGTTTGTCCTTTCTTGAAGAGAGCCACAAACATTTACCTTCTGACTGTTCTGAGTCCTCCTTTATATCAATCGTTTCTTACTGGATATATAGAAATAATCCTGTTTAAGCACTATCAAGCTGCTAGAATAGCACATATGGAGACAAAATGAATTATTACAGATGCATACAATATGTCAGTGCAAAGTTTTAAAATATTAACAACACAGTGCCAAAATGTAATCAATCTATAATAATGAAAAAGGCAAAAAAGAACATTAGAATTCAAAAATTGTATAATACAATAATTAAGGAAATGCACACTTTAGACAAGTAGGGGCATATGTTTGATTCCCAATATGATATTTATACATTAGCAAACTTTTTTTAAGAAGCACTGCAATATACTTCTTGAGAAGCAATTATAATACAATGTGCCTTCTAGTTAGGAAAGAATCATAAACGGCTATTTCAAATACATTTAGATCTATGTTTCCAGTCCTGACAATTGAAACACACACAGACACAAATTAATTAATTAATTAATTAATTAATTGATTAATTAATTAATTAATTAAAATAAAATAAACTGTTGCAGAGACATGGACTTTGGCTATTAGACTTTGACCCAAAACAGTGCTATTGCATTTGAAATTGTACCTGACCACAGAAAAATAATGTTTTTTTCTAGTAAAAATTATACCACATAGAAAATAAAAACAAGTCAGGTTAATAGCTAATACTTTTCTTACTGGCCAGGAGAAATTTAAAGTAAAGTTGCTCCATGGTCTGCTTATGCTCCAGAGTTAACAAGTAACTAAACAATGAGTTAATTACAAGATGTCATTCTGGAAACCCTTAACTGAGTCTATAGCACAATGACCTAAAATGCAATGAACTACACTACAGCTGGAAAAATGTTCCAGTACAGAAAATGCTAAGGGCAGCTACCATGCAAAATACTGTGTGTGTCGTTGCTACCACTGATAAAATAAAATAATTCCAAAGATCCTACCAGGTATAAAAACTGTTCCCTGTAGTTAATTCATAATAGCTTCAGCAACCATACAACCTCATTTGTACATTGTTTAGACATTTCAGAGAACAGTTTATAATGATTTGCAATGGTTGACTGCTTGCCATTTTCAGACAAAAATCTACCTTCACACATTTAACTGCTATTATCATCATTAAATCACTTCAATGTCCAGGGGAAAATGCAACATGACAAAAAACTCAGTCTCAAAAATAATGCTGAAGCAATGCCTACAAAAATACCTAAAAACACAGGGCTTATCTTAACAGTAATTATAACCACATGAACTTATGTTCCATACCCAGTTCCTACACCCAAAGCTCTAGTATTCAGCAGGAAGTTTTACCAGCTCAGCCACATACAGCATGTAGAATGACATGTTGATACTATAACAATATTCTGACTGTCTTGCTAATGTTGGGCACACAGTTAATCGATTGTTTATTTAAGAATGTTACTAGAGCTGCAGGTATTCAAGGTGTGTTACACATACACACACACTCTCTATTAGGTACCTTAGAATCCATTCTGCCCAGACCACGTTCGTCCAAATAAATCCATTAACAGTTATGGCATACATAAATAAAACCAGCAAATCCCGCGTTGATACTAGCAAGCCCGCCAGACACAACTTCTTCGGCAGTCCTCTTCCCAGTATTCAAACAGATGCGCACATCCAAGCTTAATTCTGACAGGCTGACAGAGCTGATGTCATCGCACATGTGATGACATCAGCTCCGAAAGCACGAAATCCAAAAAATAGATTGAAAAAAATCGTAAATGAAGGGGTGCCACTCAGAAATTGTGGCACCCCATTACTGGGACCTCAAAACTCGGTAAAAACCGAATAATTCGGGATGGTTGGGAGGTCTGTGACAGATTGCAGGTAAGCCTATTATGCACCTATGGTATTTGTGCATACTACATTACACATTAACATAACTGCCCTGCAAGTGGTATGCTCTGACACCCATGTGTCTATCATGATGGCAGTACTTCCACCTCCAGCTATTGCCCACACTAACATACCAAACACAGATATTATGGCTTACATCTTTGTCATTCATTGCTGATCTACACAGTTGACAGGTATGTCCCACTGCCTACAGGGACAGACAGTATTGCCGAGAGCAGTTGTTCAGCAGAACATCATTACAAGAACAACTACATATGGCACATATAAATCATTCCACATCATATATCCTATTATCCTATAGCACATACTACATTCAATTAAATACATGTATGTTTTACATACCTGTTAATGTTTTTTGACAACTGTGACAGCTTTCTGTTGTTTATGTTTTTTTTTGTCTCTCTCTCTCTCTCTCTCTCTCTCTCCACTAGAGGGATTGAGCTGGTTTGAATAGATTGCAGCATGACTTTTGTAGGTGATGCACATGATCAGGGGATGGGCTCTGCACCAATCAGTGTGCATCAGTTCCTAACTGCATGCAGCCTACTGTGTAGTACTTCGGATAACCACTGTCATGGCAACCCAGTACTATAAAATACTGACTCATGTGGGCGTTGACCCTTAACCTTTCCAGTATGGAGGGCATCCTTCCTGTATGTGGGCAGCAGTGTTACAGACAGCAAGTAGCAATACCTCTTACAGCAGGACTTGCAGACACAGGCCAACTACACATTTGTATAAGGTTCCAGACCTACAGACAGAGTGATTAGTGTTGTTATGTGCATTGTATATTGCTGGTCTTACAGTGTTTGTGTGTACATAGTAGTTTATAATGGAATGCAGTCTGTCTGCATAGCTCTCAACTGTGGGCCTATCCACATGATGGCCATTGGTTTGTCTGTTAGGTTTTGCCTGTGCACCACACAAGTCTTGTCCTAGATATATCACTGGCAGTCTGTCTGTTGCATGTTATCAGTACATGGCTACATCCATTTCTGTTTCTGATGTCTTATTCCTACATAAGGGTATGTTGCAACAAATCCTGTAACACCAGCAATTTCCAGGGTGTGTAACAGCAATATTGCAAATATGGCCCTGTATTCCTGCCTCTGTCCTCCACATATATGGCACGCTTTGTCCTGCTGTGATACAGTTAGGGAGATGTTAGGTAATGGCCTATCATTATTTAATGCTAGCATTCCTGCTATAATCCCAGTCATATCGTGGACTCCCACAACATATGTTGGTCAGTGTCCATACATATGGGAGCAACAGTTGGACAACGTATGTGTGCCCTTGTACATTCCAGAGGTCAGTGTGTGGCACACAGTGTTCCTTGCCCTTGTACAACCTTTTATGGGGAAGGGGTATTCAATGCTATCAACCTAGGCTGTGACAACATGTCATGGATATCAGTGTTAAGACACATTGAGGTATGTGACTGTACACTTTCATACCTTCCTCCATGGGAACAGTGGTGAGCTACAGCTTACAGTGTTACACACAGTTCAGTTAGTCAGCGTGAATGTGAGATGTTAAGTTGAGCAATGTTATGTGACAGATACACTGACATTACCACAACTAATAGATTTCCCCTAGGGCTTGACTACAGGGTGTAATTGGAGGCTGCTGAACTACATCTGTAATTGTTGATTGTTACTTATCTTGAAGGCAAATCCTGTGTCTACTAATTGAAGGCCTTGGCATGGACAGTATAGTATGTTATATATCCACATTGCTTGCATCTACTGTTTTGTGTGGGCCTTGCATTCATCACTGATTACATATTTCAAAATCTATGTGTTGTAAGTAATGGCATACATTATTGTATAGTACACAAATTAAAGGTTTTTGTGTATCCATACCTGTGTGTGGTGTCAAGTCTTTTGAACTGTGAATGGGCATATGTTTAATGTAAATATTCTCATTTGTGGGAATGGTTGCCACACTACACATTTCACAGGTGCCAGTTACAGGGCTTGTGGCTGAGGGATATACTTTGCACCCAGTACTTCCACTACTTCTACATATGTATGGCTACTAATACCTTTTGTCTGTGTATATGTGTATATACCTATATATATCTCATATATATATATATATATATATATATATATATATATATATTCATATATATATTTATGAATATATTTGTTAATGTATAGATGTGTGTGCATATGTGCACCATTGTAATGTGTACTCCTTCCACATTGTACATTCCCTACGGTAGAATGACTTTTCTGCAAGATATGTTACAGATATTGCCCTGACATTTTTCAGGTGAATTGGCTTACTGTTAAAGCATTGTAGCTGTGTTGTGGAGGGTCCTGAAGTCAAGAACTGCATGTGCTGGATATTGGATTGCACAGCATATCCATTAGGGCTGTGGAGGGGGTAACATAGCACTAATTACCAGGTATCCGTCATTTGAGCCCCCACCCCCATTAACAGTGCATATGGTCTTTTATGTTGTAGTGAGTGGTTCAGGATTTTGTTCCCATGTGGAAATGCTATACACATTTCTATCTGTAGATATATATATATATATATATATATATATATATATATATATATATATATATATATATATATATATATATATATACACATACATAATTATATTTGTAAACCCTATAGATATATATATATATATATATATATATATATATATATATATATATATATATATATATATATATATATATATATATATATATATATATATATATATATATATATATATATATATATATATATATATATACATATATATATATACATGCATATGAACATACTTATCTATCTATATACAATTGATGTTATATGATTATTTGTGAGTCATATATATATATATATATATACATATAGTTGTCTATCTGTCTACATTTACAGATATATATTTGTCCATATGCCCATGCATGTCTGGCTCATAATTTTGGCCTGTACCTCATTCTCTTGGCAACTGACATGGGTAATCTCAGGACTGATGATGACACCTTTGGGTTTCAGACTTCAACTCCTTCAAAATATGTGTTTTAATACATATAACTGTTTAACTAGCAATGTTTTAAGTGTATAAGAGCAATATTTGACATATATCCTTATTTATACCGACATTTTGGCACACTTTATCCAGAATTCTTGCATTAAGAGGTGGTGTGGTATGATATTACTACATTTCCTGCACTGTTGAATGATTGTGCTGGATGATATGTTTGTGAAAACATCAGGGTATGTATATCTGCCATGGCTTAGTGGTAAATCACTTTTTGTATGGTGTGCAGGGTCCTGGGTTTGAGCCTTGCAAAGGCTGTTAATTTTGTTGCTGGGCAGAACAAGAGTCATTGGCTACAGAGTGATAAAGACACTTTTAAGCAGTTGTAAGCAGGTTTGCGTGGGTTTGTGCGACGGTAATCACTGCTAACTTCCAGTCACAGTTTCTTACACTCAGCTTCTAAGTTGCTTAACCTGTGTAGGCAGTGCTTACCCCCATGCAAACAGGCTTAAACCCACTTACTGCTGCTTAAAGTGCTTACTCCTGCTTACCCCTGCGCTAATTTCTTTAAAAGAAAAGAAAAAGGGGTTGAGCGGAAAGTGATGAAAAAGGGGCACAAAGAGGGGAAGACAGTAGGGAAAATAGCCAGGAATGTGCAGGAAGGGTGTAGTGAAGGTCCATAGCTGTCCATTTCTTATACAGCAACATTTGTGCATATGCACTGAATCTATAGGTAGATTTGGACACTCAAACCCCTGGGAGGGGGTGAGAACATTGATAATTCGTTGTGATGCCAATTAGACCGGATTACATGTGTCCAGTGGACACGTGTGCAAAATGGACAGCTATGTATGGGGAAAATTTTTTTGTGGGTACAGATTGCCCTTTTTTTCTTTCAGGTAAGAGTGGGTTGTTGGGGAGGGGTAGTAGGTATATTTGGGGAGAAAGGTTGGGTAGGTTAAAATTCAAGACAAATAAGATGCATACAGGAGCAGTATATGACACATGTGGGAGGTAAACACCTTGGACGGGGAGGAGTGTTTGGAAGTTGCAAGCCCATGAGCCCCCAAATGGAAACAGTGGGACAGAGGTCTCCACCCATGGGCAGTCACCACTGCACCTTCACAGCCCCAAGGGTGGCTGTGTTGGGGACTGGGTAGGAGGGGCAGGCTCACCCTCTAATTGTGCCATGCGGCCCTCAAGCTGGCGTAGCCAGTCTCAAAACTCCTTGTTGAGCTCCCTATGTACCACAGCCCGGACCTGATGGTGGGTGACAGGTACCTCTCTGCCCCCGCCCCCAGGGGGGCCAAGCCCCATCCCCTGTGGTGGTTTCACCCAAAGGTGGTGCAGGGCCAACAGAGGAGGAGTTCCCAGGCTGGGCCCCAGATGTGCTGGTGCCCCGTGCCATGGCCAGCTGAAGTGGGACAGGTGGGTCTGCTGGGACCGGCCTTCCCATATGAGCTATGGTGTTACAGTTTTAAGAATGATACGGGTTAGTAATAGTCAACAGCATTCAGGTTTAGTTATAACAGTACGCATAGGTATTCCCATTAACCCAAGACACCAGATTTACAACAGTTGCAGAGCAAGCAGAACACATGCATATATGGGACAACAGTGGCCATTACAACAGCATGCAGGTTCCAGGCCACCAGTATGGGGGTATTTTAACATGGCACATGCATGAAACCAAATGTGAATATTTGTAAACCAATAGGACATATGTTCCAGCAAAAGTATGGTATGTACACATACCCACTGAGGTGTGTAATTGGGTTATTGCTGCACATATGGTGGGGTTGAGTGAGAGAGGTTAATTAACAAGCAATATATCCCTGTAGTTTTCACAACTTTCTTAGTCACTGCAGTGATCTGTCCCTTACATGTATTATTACACTACCCAATGGCCTTACTTTGTACAATGGTATGTTTGTAGATTAGTATATACGTCGACTGTGTCTTACATATAGTCTACACCTCTTACCTGTTATAGCTGTTGAGAAAATCATTGTTAACAGTACCTGATAAATTCTACACATACTCCCAGATGCCATGCTTGTAGACAAGTATATGAGTGAGCTGTGTTGTAACTACAGTCAACACCTCTTACTTGTTATAGCTGTGGGGTAAATCTTTGTTAACACTACCTGACAAATTCTACACATACTCCCAGATGCCATGCTTGTAGACAAGTATATGAGTGAACTGTGTTGTACCTACAGTCTAAACCTCTTACCTGTTATAGCTGTGGAGAAATCTTTGTTAACACTACCTGACAAATACTACACACACTCCCAGATTCCATGTTGATGTTATACACTTACTTAACAGTCAGTCATTGTATACACTCTGGTCAAGGTTTGACAGGATGCAGGTGTTACTGTGATATATTTTGAAATAGCTGTCATACACTTTTGGTGAGATGCTACAATGACAGGTTTATTTCCATATACATGCTCTTTTTATGTTGAGGTCTGACTATCCATTATATGTCAGTATAAGCTGTCTACATTTCTTGGATCATCAGACTTATTTGTCAGGGAAACAGGTTACTGGGCAGTAGATTTGAGCCCGTTATCTGGACATGTTGGACTGATCAGAATAGTTGAGGGGTATGACTATGCATACACCTTGCTACCTGAACACTCTGCCACAGTCTGTAGAGTTGATGGTTATGATTATGCTTACAGTGTACTATCTGAACATTCTATTTATTTATTTTATTTATATTTGTTTACCAGGACATTCCGACTGGATGCAGGTCCTTTTTCAGTGGATGCCCAGGGAGAAAAGCTCCACATCATGTACATGATAAATAGAGATACAAAGTTGCAGCAATAGTAAACAACATTACAGGTTGGTAGCTTTAATACAAAAACAAGATATTGATTATCAACAGTATATACAGTAAATTTTGCAAGTTAAGATAGTTTCTTGTCATTTATAATATTAGTAACAAAGTTGTTAGACAAGATGTTAAAGTATGTAAAGACAACTAGCTATTTCTGACTGTGGTTAGTAGTGGTGGTAGTATAGTTGGGTTAAGAGTCTAGGTGGAGTGGGGAAGGTAAAGCAACTTAAAAGGCTGAACAATTCTAGCAAAGTCTATACAGTTGTTGGGACTAATTATGCATACAGCTTTCTATCTGAACATTCTCGCAAATTCTGTACAGTTGTGGGGTATGATTATGCATGCAACTTACTACCACTTCCTAGATTCAAACTCCTGCTGTGTGTGGTAAAAATATTACAGCTGACATCACAGTACACTGTGCTATCAGGGAATAGGTGTAAAGCATTCCATTGGTTTCTGTCTAAGTCTCCCTCAGTTGTTCTATATGACTGACTTCTTGGGACTTCCAACATTGTTATACTGAACTTCCTGCACATTTTAACAGTGTGGGTAAGACTGCTTAATACAACAGTACTATTTATAGAATGCAACACCACAACATATGACAGCAGAATGTACACAAGCACTCCTGGGGTTATAGTTTTATTCACAAGATATTACACCTTTATTTCCACACAACCTATATGACAGTCTTCCTGCCATAATGTCTGGTTTATTCAGTACATCCCATACACAATACATTTTTATACTGGTACAACACTTTCCGGAACTGTTATATTAATTTGTTATGACAGTACATGCAGGAATAATACTAACCTACCTCACAACACAGCCTTTGCAGCCTAGCAGCATGGGCTTGAAGGTTCGCAGCCCGCTCATTTTCAGCTGTCAGAGAAATACAGTGATATTTAGCCATTACCTATCCATAGTATACACAAGCTAGGCAATCATTATCTACGTAGTAAAATAGGTACTTACTCAGTGCTGGAGCATCAGCCATCTGCCTTGCTTCTTGGATTCATTGGTCCAAGAGACACCCCTCCGCCACTTCAGATCAACATGGTGATGCCTGACCTGCTCACTAGTCCGTGGGATACCAGTGGCACTGGTGAGGTCACAGGCGAGACTGTCCCAGGCCTCCACTTAGTGTCTCCTCATGGTGTTTTATCAGGAGCCATACCATAAATCTGAACTCCTGGGTGCCCCAGTGCTGCACTCTAAATCAAGTGCCTTCCCCAACTCCATCCATTCTGCCTACAGTAGGGAGCTGCAACCAGATATAGGAATTATTGGTGTCTGTGGGGTTTAAGTACACCCGATTTCCCACACTTTCTCGTGATTGGACAGTTTTGAAAAGGCTAAGCTATGGGCACATCTGCTTACCTAATGTTGGCATTGCTTAAAGGGGCATACCACTGGGCAGACTGAGTTAGCCAGCCTACACATTGCTTACACCATGTAGGCTGACCTGTGCAATGCTTACCGTTGCTTAATATCGATTTAGTATTATATTTTCCTTTTGACATTGACTTATTATTTGTTACATGTTATATCTGTGTCTGGTGCCTGTGATTCCTGCGTACGTACACTGTATGGCATCCTGGGGACTTCAACACTTTATTACAATAATGCCTCACATTTGGCCTTACTGCAGTACTCCAGTTCACATATTTATGTTATGTAGCAGGTTATACAACATCACACTGTACATTGATTCATTTCACATGTTCCGTTTGATTTTCCTATGGTGTGGATTTGTTTGTTGAAACCTCAGTCTTATGCACTGCTATGATGGCTTAGTGGTTAACTACTGTGACTGCAGTGTACAGGATCCTGAGTTTGAGCCTTGCAGATTTTGTTGTTGGGCACTTTAAAGCAGTTGTAAGAGGGTTTGCATGGGTTTGTGCAATGGTAACTTTTAACTTCCGGTTACACTTTCTTATACTCAGTTAGCTTCCATATTCTGTGTAGGCAGTGCTTACCCCCATGCATGCACTTAAACATACTTACTAGTGCTTACATATGCTTACTACTGCTTATTTGTGCTTAAACCTGCTTACTAGTGCCTTATTCATTATGACACTGATACTTCACATGTGCATTTCCTGCAGTACTCTAGTTCATAAATATGTGTTATTTAGTGAGTTTTGCAACAAAAAATTGGTTATAACGTGCTTTTCCATGTAAAGTAGACTGTGTTGCAGTGGGACTCAAACCAGAAATGCCTGCTCATGCTGTGCTGCTTTATTTGCATATATCTTCCTTCTTATCCTCTTCAACCTTTTAAGCTGCTTTAACCATAGCTAAGTGATGTGCACGCCCGCGCATCTACCGTTAGCGTTAATCAGATTTTTTAAAAAAATGAAAGGGTTTCTTCATTTTATTTTTATGTACTGTTGCTGTTGTACACATGGGGGACTGTTGGTGGGGATATGCGGACACCTATGAACGATCTTGCTCATTTCTTAACACTTTATGCACGAG
This sequence comes from Protopterus annectens, assembly GCF_019279795.1. Classification (NCBI taxonomy): domain Eukaryota; kingdom Metazoa; phylum Chordata; order Ceratodontiformes; family Protopteridae; genus Protopterus; species Protopterus annectens. The sequence continues at coordinate 24,986,651 of NC_056751.1, read as the reverse complement.
GTGCGTTCCTCTGCCTGGACTATCTTAATCCCTCCGATTCACCCTCCCAGCACTGGGCGTGAATTCACTTCTTTCTTACACGTTATCTCGGTTTCTTTTCTGAACCAACCACACTTACATCCACGAGGCAGTCTGATTTGAACTGGTCCATCCAACCCTGACACTCCTCAATTTTTAATTCCATAATTTCATACCCATGGTTCCTCCCACCCCGAGCTCCACGTACACAGCAACCATTCATTCTCCAGTTGCTAGCCCAGCCATACCACACCTCCACACATTGCTCTCTCTCCACGTCTCAGTACTCATCTAGTATACTGTCTCGACCCAAGCTTCTTCAGGCTCTTCATCCATTTAGTCCACGTACGTATGAGCCTTGCCTTGTTCATCTTTCGAGACACGTGTAAACATCAGATTGACTCATAATTTTTGGTTTGTCCTGCCAGGGACAAACCTGTTTTTGTGTCAAGATTAGATTTAGCTGGTCTACATTGTTTTTCCCACTGGTAGCATCCTGCCAGGGGTTTGAGAAGCAGCGGTTTGCTTACACACCTGCCCAGCCTCATCTCCCAGTCCCCTGGAACCAACGTCCCAGGTTTGACATTCTGAGCATGAAGCACACCCACACACCCCCTCGATGTGCACCATTTGTATTATTTTCTTAAGTTTTTTGCAAGACTACTTGTCAAAGGAAAAAACTTCAAAGACCAATTCACGTAAGGTTCAGGTATGGCACCCTTTATTACTTGCAGCAAGGAGACAAAACATGCAGATACGGGATTTTGCCTAAATTACTAGTAGGCAGTATGCTTCTTTTATACAGTTTTATGAAATGTTAATTTTCTATGGCTGACGTAGTTAGACACAGCTTTCTGTATTATTCTATAGAAAATGTTACTTAGATTTCCTGCTGACATGTCCAGATTTAAAACTCACTATGTGTTACATAGAAAATGTTACTTGGATTTCCTGCTGACATGACTGGATTTATGAAAAACATTTGAGAAAAACAACCTGGCCTTGGGGCCTTATTTCTAGCCCACTACAAACTTTCTATTCTTCAATTGTGCAGTTCTAATATATATGTGTTACATTTCAAGGTACATTTCTAGCTTAGGTACAAGTAATGCTGACTACGGTTTATATTTTCAAGCAGCCTTTGTTTTCATTATCAATAGCTTCAGCAGTTATGTACTTTTCTCATAGCATAAGCAGAAAATCAATAACTCTTTGTCTAAATCTCATGATATTAGTAGAAATTAAACATCTATTATTATTTTCATGACATTTGCAGAAATCAAATGCTTTCCTGTTAATTTCCAAAGCATAAGCAGATCATAGCTGCACATATGACATAACAGGATTGGAATGTAGCTTCTGCAGATTTATGCAGTGTGAACAGAATAAATGTATTAACCCTTTTTAAACCTCGAATGCACTAAGCATGCATATTACTAATACATATTTTTCTAACACTACTGTTCTCACATTATGATTGGACAGGAACTGTTTTGTTAATTTACATAAACTGCTCAAAATACTGTATTTGAGCAATATACAAATGGTTGCTCATATTGCTGTAACATGCCTGTCTGAAGGGGTCTTGATAGTACATAAGACAGCAGCGTTAAATAATACAGGGGTTGCCGGTGTTCTCCTTTTCATTAATTTTTAATGCTTTGTTGTCAAGAAGTTCATTCTTGATATATATTATATATATATATATATATATATATATATATATATATATGTGTGTGTGTGTGTGTGTGTGTGTGTGTGTGTGTGTGTGTGTGTGTGTGTGTGTATGTGTGTGTGTGTGTGTGTGTGTGTGTATATGTATATATATATATATATATATATATATATATATATATATATATGTGTGTGTGTGTGTGTGTGTGTGTGTGTGTGTGTACATACACACACATACATCTGCATAATTAAATACATTTCCTATACTGTTGAATGACTGTGCTGCATGATATGTTTGTGATAACATCAAATGCATGTGTATCTGCCATGGCTTAGTGATAAATCACTTTGCCTAAAGTGTTTAGGGTCCAGGGTTTGCAACTAGGGAGTGCTGATTATTTTGTTGCTGGGCAGGACAAGAGTTGTTGGATACAGAGTGACTAAGGGACTTTTAAGCAATTGTAAGTGGGTTTGCACTGGTTTGTGTGAGGGTAACCAGTGCTAACCTCCAGTTACATATGCTTACAGAAAGTTAGCTTTGATCTTGCTTAACCTGTGTGCGCATTGCTTACCTCTGCGCAAATGGGCTTAAACATGCTTACTAGTGCTTAAATATGCTTACTACCTCTTACTATTGCTTACTAGTGTTACATTTTAGACAGTAATAGTGTAATGGTTCTTGGGGAGGTGAGTGATTTGGAAAATGTATGGAGTTATCATTCATTACACAGTTTACCTTCCATTTGTATCTGTGGTACTGTATGGGGCACATGTGATCATCTGTGGACTTTGCAACATTTTGACACTGACTCCTCACATCTGCATTAAATGCAATACTGAAGCTCACAAATGTATGTTATTTATTAGGTTATGCCACAAAAAACATTTATCATTGAGTGATTTGAAGGGAAAATGGAATGTACTGCAGTGGGACTTGAACCAGGAATGACTGCTTGTAAGGTGAATGCTCTGCCCACTACATTCATGCTGTACTGCTTCATTTGCATATATTTTGCTTTTTATCCTCTTTCTGCTATTTAAGCTGCATTAACAGTAGCTAAGCAATAGGCACACCCGCTCACCTATGGTTAGCTGTACTCAGATTTTTAATAAAAAAATAAGAGGGCTTCATCATTAAATGTATATGTACTGTTGCTGTTGTACACATGGGGGACTGTTGGTGGGGATATGTGGACAACTATGAGTGATCTCACTCATTTCTTAACACTTTCTGCTGTTCTACATTGCAGGGGCATGTTTATTCTGAGAGCTTTGCTCTCAGACACGCCCCCTGCACTCGTACACGCTCCATGTAAGCCTGGGAGCTCGGGCAGCGTGCCTTCATTAATATGCATGGTGCGCTGCCATGCTGGTCCTACACAGGCACTTCCGTGCAGGACTAAGTTAGTCCTGCATGGAAGATTAGTGAATCCGGAGGCCAGTTTGTTCATTTTAGTCATACCTTGCATAATTGACACTAAGGATTGTATTTCTTTCTTTAATGAAGAATCATGTGTACTGCTCCTTGAGTAGTTCATTTTCAGTCTCTTATTGTCTGTTTCATGTGAAGATTCAGACTATTTTTTTTTAATTCTGTACAAATTAACCAGATAAATCACAGTTCCCCTCATTAAAGATTATATTAGAGTGTTATACACTTAGAAGTTTTTGTTATTTAGTGAATTAATTGACATTAAAGGGTATTTTAAGTTGCACAGCATCTTCCATTAGTTGTTCTCACTCAGCTATCTTGGCCATGCCCCCTGACTTAATTGTTTTTAAAGAAAAAGTAACAACTAAACTCCAATGGTCTGGCTGATGAGTAAAGCTGAACACTGAACACATACTGATATAACACACTGACCATCCCAATCTAATGTTAAGGAAAACTTTAAACAGCACAGCATTAATTAGTTCTAATTGTTTATGAAGAAATAAAACAAACCCCCAGATTCAGCAAGCCCTGCACAGTGTGCAGAACTCGTGCAGGAGCTCCAGCAGGCAATATGTCTGCCGTGCGATCCAGGAGTAAGCTGTAGGGACGTCCATGAGGGCTCCTGCACTAGCCCTGCACGGACTCAGCCCCTGTATGCAAATTACCCCATTTGCAGGTGAAATCCATCCAAATAAGGTGAATTTGTGATCCAGAAAGCTGGAAGCTGGCTATGCAGGACTAGTGTAATCTGTAGATATGTACTCAGTCACTAACCGAGTTCATTTCTGCAAACTACAAAACGGAGCCATGACAGCTCCAGATAAAGGGTGGATGTTATGTAGAAAGCATGCAAATGGCCAGATATATGGCCATTGGCATGGAAAACAGTTGCAAAAATAAAAAAAATGTACTTTTATTTTTTTTAGACGATCTCGGCTGTTTCAGTGTAGGGCAGCGGCACACAAACAGGAAAATAACAAAAAAGCCTAAAATAAGCATTCTAACCAAAATCACTATTTTGCCATTATACTCAATGGCAGGCAGTAGACAACATAGCCAGCAAATAGTGGGACCTGTAACTATGCATCAGCAGGCAATCCTATGCAAATGAGGGGAATTATACTGAATCCCAGATTTCCCCTGCATGGTAGTCAGCACCCAACAGTGTAAGAGCAGGAATGCCTTGGTGCAAGCCTAGGAGTTAGCTGACATCATATGGGGGTGTGTCAGGCATACTATAATTGGATTGGAGCCCTATGCCTTGGGTTTGCCCTTAGCTTAGCAAAGCTAAACAAGGGGGTGTGTCTGAGGCTGCCTAGCATTCTTTACATTGCCTAAAGTGGTTGTGCACACAGCGCACTGGGTTTTAAAGAAAAAAAAAAGTAAACCAGGAAATAGCAGCTCTGTGCACATTTGAGCACTGTGTTTGCACAGCACACCCCCAGGCTTAAACAGGAAGGCAATGGGAAGGAAAAACAGCATTAGGAAGGTAATCTAGGAGAACTAGCATAGCTGGCAGGTGAAATGTATCTGAATCAGCCAATTACAAAAGCAGCAGACCAGCCCAGCCCAGAACACTACTACTGTAAACTATGCAAACACCTTTCCCTCTGTTTTTTCCCACATACTGTACACCACCAGTGGATACAAGCGGGGGAATTTTAACAAACAAATACAACAAAATGATAGGGGCTGCAATAGCTATCATACATCAACATGTGGAAGAGGCTAAGGGTACTGAGGATGAGAATGCTGTCAGCCAACCCACAGTGAGGAGACAGAGAAGAGTGTACAGTCCCATGTTAACCTACCAGGGCAACATGAGCTGGAGATAGTGGAGCACTATAGGGTGGACAGGGACCTCTTACAGCAAATTGTTGAGATGTGCCAGCCACGCCTCACAGACACAACTAACAGAGAGGAACCCATCCCAGTGGATACCAAGGTATGTGTAGGCCTAAGAACACTACCTACATGTCCCTTCCAAAGGCCAACTGGGGATATCATGGGGATCTCACAGGCATCAGCATCCAGTGTACTCCACCAGTTCCTGGATGCCATGCCAGCACATGCCAGTGAGCATGTAGATTTCCCCAACACCCGTGAGGTGTTCACCAGCAATATGCATCTCTTCCACCAAATAGCAGAATAACCTGAGGTAGTGGGTACTATAGACTGCTCGCACATATGCATCAAAGTACCACCTGGTGAGCGGGGTAGGGTCTACATCAACCACAACGGCTTCCCCTCCATCAACTGCCAGGTCATGTGCGATGCCCAAGGCATTATAATGAATGTGTGTGCTGGCTGCCCTGGAAGCTATCATGATTCCCATATCTGGTATCTGATGCAGCTGTACCAGAGATATGCCAGTGGGGACATCCCTTACAGTCACCTAGTAGGGGATGCTGGTTATGCACTGGCGCCATGGCTGATGATACCCATCAGAAATGCACTCACACCCGAACAAAAACTCCATAATGAGACACACTCACAGACCAGAGTTGTAATAGAGCATCTGTTTGGGATGCTCAAGTTATGGTTCTGGTACCTGGACACATCCAGTGAAGCCTTGCAGTACTCCCCAGCTACATGTACTCTTATTGTCATTGTATGTGCCATACTACACAATATGATCCTGCATAAACAGCAGCAGCAGGAATAGCACAGGGCAAGGCCACACAGCCCTCACCATTGCCAAGGCCTGCACAGGCACAGAGTGACTCAGAGGAGGAACAGCCTGAGCCTGCCCCAGTAGGCAGAAGGAGGCATGCCCAGTATGCCTTTGCCTTGGCAAAGAGGCAACACATAGCACATACCCTGACACAGGAGGAATCCAGGGAATGACACCACTCTCTGACTCACACATACAGTAAAAGGGATGCCAAACATGACACTACCTGTGTTCAACCATGTATAGGGAGTGTACTATGTGCAACTGATATAGGCAGCCCTCCAGCACCATCCTCAATAATGGCACACCCACAAGGTATGTCACTCTCCTTACCAATTGCCAAATGGAGTAGTATGTGTTGTTACCTGTAGCTATGGTATGGATATGAGCATACAAGGGAATCGGATGGCTGAATCGGATGCCAGCAGATAGTAGACACCTATAGTGGCAGCATGAGATGCGTAACAAATACTGGTGTCAACATAGTAGCCAGTACTACACATGGTGACAAAACCCACTGCAGGAAATGTGCTGGGCCACATGTGTGTCCATATGACACACACATGCCAGTCAGGGAGGTTCACATACCCAACAACAGTCTAAGCCAGAAGGACAGGTATAGACAAACATAAACAAAGGCTGTGCTAAGGCCTCTGAATGATGCCTATGGTTAACCTCCCCCCCAGGCCTACACAGACAAACTACATCAGGTCAGGCAATGGGATGCTAGTTCTGAAGGGTAGGAAGTCAGAAACTGATATGTAGGTCAATCAAACCTAGGACCTGTATTACACTGATATGCCTCTAATTAGCATGACAGTTATGAATACAGAATGAAATGGAGTATCTGACATACCAGTACAGTCATAGCAAAGGTGTACAAGTGTCAGGTGTGCCCTCCCCAATCTTAAGTAGAAATGTAGAAACAGTCAGGTGTGCCCCCTCAATCCTGTGTAGAAATATAGAAACAGTCTGGTGTGCCCCCCACTCCTGTGTAGAAATGTAGAAACAGACAGGTGTGCCCTCTCCAGTCCTGTGTAGAAATGTAGAAACAGACAGGTGTACCCCCCACTCCTATGTAGAAATGTAAAAACAGTCAGGTGTGCCCCTAATCCTGTGTAGAAACTTAGAAACAGTCAGGTGTGCCCCCCCAATCCTATTTAAAAATGTAGTAACAGTCTGGTGTGCCCCCAGTCTGATGTACACATGTTGTAACAGTCATATATGCCCCTCTAATCCTATGTAGAGATGTAGTAACAGTCAGGTGTGTCCCCCCTCCAATCCGATGTAGACATGTAGTAACATGTATGTGGAGGTATAATACCAGTGGAGCACAGATGACCTGAGGTGGCCAAGGTAGCAGGATAGATTGTAACATTTGTACAGTAAGCAGGTATGCATGTGTTAGGTTGATGTGTGTTTCATAATGTGTGAGAGTGGTCAGTATATATGCATGTTGAGGTTTGACCTGGTGGCCAATGACCACTACTGCCGATGACAGGGCCAAGTCCTCACAACTGCAGTGCCAAAGACAATTCACCCCAGTATAACACATGCTAGCAGTAAGCCATTGTAAATGTATGGTGGTAATATGTACCACCATCTGAAAGTTGGATATTGCATGACTGGTGGGCTAGATATACAAGCAGTACACATAGAAAAGTACCCCAGACATACAGTATACAATGTGTAACTGTGAAATGGACACACCCTTGGAATTATACATACAGGTATGCATCACATTAATTGGCCTTGTAGTAGGGAATAAAGATGTTGTCTGGCCGAACACTTGCAGATCACAAAGGTGATAGGACTGATGTATTGGGAAACGGTTGATCTCCCTGCACAAGCCAGCATAACTGGAATGTCCCATGCATATCTGTGAGTCAGATGCAAGTATTGTCGATAGCACACATATCCCCAGCTCAGCCAAACACCACCCACAGGTACCTCTCTGGTCGTATCCCTGCTGTTGGGAATGGGTACAATATGAGCCCCACCTGTGTATGGCAATAGTGAAAGAATGCAGCATGCAGTGCAGGTGTCCCATGCAGGCGTGTCCCTAGCTGTAAGTAGCACCCTGCCAGAATCCACACCACCTGATAAATACTGATAGAAAGTATTGGTATGAACACCTAGCACACCTACCCTGTCACCTCAGGGGAATATACTGTATGGCAGTCTGGGACTGTAGGACTGACAGAATGCAACAGCCTGCTACAGCTGGCCTGCATCATCACCAAATGACCTACAGGCCTCTGGCAAAGGCCCGCATCTCACCCATACTGCCAATGTATGTTATGTCATGGACACCCAAATAACAACATAACACACTCCACATAAGCCATATACAAGGCCAAGTGGACATACCACAGTAACATGTCCACCATGTCCCACAACATGAACTGTGGACCAGCACCAAAACACAGCTGTGATGAGGTGATAATTATAGGGAAAGTATCAGAGAATGTATGCATAATGTATGGAAGAGGATAAAATAATACAGGGGGGGTTGGGAGCATGGGTATCATGGAATGTGCAAGGTCCTACACACAACCATGTGCACATACTATCCCTGTCTGCATACACATATATGGGTGGCTACAAACCTGCCCATTCACCACAATATGGGAAATGTCCTGACCTATGACCCCTGCCTCCAGGTAACCTGTGTGAGTCTGTACAGCTATGAGATAGATAAGGCCATACTGTCATGTCGATGGATATACAAGTATGGGATCCCCTACCAGCACTGTACCAAGGTGCTGAACTGGATACACAGACCCAGCAGCAAATGTCTGCAGCTCCCCCTCTAGAATGGCATAACTTTCCATGAATGTGTAGCCGTGTGACCACAATACTGGACACAGCTGCATTCACACTGTGTTCCCCAGGATATCACTGTGAGCAAAACTGTCCACCTGACAATACTTGAGGACATAAAACATCACAGTGTATAACAGTACACATATCTGAATATCTCTGCTAACACCAGTACCATGTAGCAGATGCAGCACAGACACAATCACCTACAGTACACACTATCCCTTGCACAGTTTGATCCCATATTGCCAAATGATCTTCAGATATCCTGCAGAAACAGTTTGCTACCTGTAGGTGTAGAACACATTGGTCTGCACTGAAGTACAAACTACCTGGAATGGATCCACACATTCAATACAGAAGGGCATACTGGGCATGCTCACACACTTAAACAAATGAAGCTCATGTCTGCCAAAAACAGTAGAACATACCTATCTGACAGTTTCAGATGTTAGTGCATACACTCCTCAGTATGCACCAGTCATGCTTTGAACACACATTGGATAGGAATACGCACATATATCCAAGGACAACACACTATAATATGCCAAAATTACACATACATAGATGTGTGGAAGAGAGTAACAGTGGCAAAGAGCCTTCCATCATGAAGCCTGTCCCACCCAGCATACAGCCAACCAGCTACAACCACATGATGTGTGTCACTCACTGTAGAAATTAGCCACTTATATCCCTCAGCATTACAGACTCTGTGGTGCAACTGTTAGCTGTGCAACATGACTGTACAAGGCAGTAGTCATCTAGCAGTTGTATACACGTACCTATGGAATATAAACCTGCATGTGCCTGAGTGTGGTGTGTCTACCTCTAGTTGAATGGGTTATGGCCCATGCACACACACTGCCCTCCCCATAGCCCTACTGTGACAAGCCTGCTGATGTCTTTCACTTTGGAATACACCTTTGGGAAAGAGGCAACCCAGTAATCTCTGTGGTGAATCCTATAACTACGTAATGCTGTAGTGTGATAAAGTAGTTAGGTAGGAGTTTTAATCCCCAACATGGCAATTGTGTGTTAGTGTGTGTGTGTATCTGTCTGTGTAGGGAGCAATGCTTTTTAGGCTAGTCACACTCATGACAATTCAAATGCTCTATTTTGGCAAGCCCGCTGATGTCATTCACTTTGAAATAAACCTTTGGGAAAAGAGTAGCCCAATAATATTTGTGGTGTGTCCTATAACTGTGTAATGCTGTAGTGTGATAAACTAATTAGGTAGGCGTTCTAACCCCAGACGTGTGTGTGTGTGTGTGTGTGTGTGTGTGTGTGTGTGTGTGTGTGTGTGTGTGTGTGTGTGTGTGTGTGTGTGCCTCTGTCTTTGTAGGGAGCAATGCTTTTTAGGCTAGTCACACTCATGACAATTCAAATGCCCTACTTTGGCAAGCCTGCTGATGTCATTCACTTTGAAATACCCCTTTGGGAAAGAAACAGCCCAGTAATCTCTGTGGTGCATCTTATAACTGCATAATGCTGTAGTGTAATGAACTAGTTGGCAACTGTGTGTTTGTGTGTCTCTGTTTGTGTAGGGAGTGATGCTTTTTAGGTTAGTCACACTCACGACAATACAAATGCCCTACTTTGGCAAGCCTGCTGATGTCATTCACTGTGAAATACACCTTTGGGAAAGAAGTAGCCCTGTAATGTCTGTGGTGTGTCCTATAACAGCGTAATGCTGTAGTGTAATATAGCACTTTGGTAGAGGTTATATTCCCAAACATGGCAAGTGTGTATGTTTGTGTGTGTGTTTCTTTGTCTGTGTAGGGAACAATGTTTTTGAGGCTAGTCACACTCATTACAATTCAAATGCCCTACTTTGACAAGCCTGCTGATGTCAGTCACTGTGAAATATACCTTTGGGAAATGAGTAGCCTAGTAATCTCCCTGGTGCATCCTATAACGGCATAATGCTGAAGTGTGATATAGTGCTTTAGTACAGGTTCTATTCCCACACATGACAAGTGCGGATGTTCATGTGTGTGTTTCTTTGTCTATGTAGGGTGCAATGCTTTTGGGGTCATTCACAGTCACTACAACCTCAATCGACCTTCTTTGACAAGCCTGCTGATGTCATTCCCAGTGAAATACACTTTTGGGGAAGGAGCACTCCAGTAATCTCCATGGCATGTCCAATAACAGCGTAATGCTGTAGTGTGATATAGAACTTGGGTATGTATTCTATTCCCACACTTGGCAAGTGTGGATGTTTGTATGTGTGTTTCTTTGTCTGTGTAGGGTACAATGCATTTGGGGCCATTCACAGTCACTACAACCTCAATCAACCTTCTTTGGCAAGCCTGTTGATGTCATTCCCAGTGAAATACACCTTTGAGGAAGGAGTACTCCAGTAATCTCTGTGGCACGTCCTATAACTATGTAATGCTGTAGTATAATAAACTAGTTAGGTAGTAGTTCTAATCCCAGACATGGAAAGTGTGTGTTTGTCATTTGTATCCTGTGTGGAGGTGGTTGTGAGTGTGTAACAACTGTACTTCATGTGGAGTGCGTTTGCAAATTTCTTATATGGTGGACCTATTATATGTCACAATGTCCACCTTACAAGTATAACAGATGTGAAATAGGTAAGAGGCTGGGGTGCCAATCCATACCCCTACATGTGACATCAAGGCCTGGCGAACAAAGTTATCAACCCTTGTATTACCCAGAGAACACTCTCAACCCATGTCTCATACACAAACACACTTGCCTAAGCAGCAACCACTATGTTAGTAGTACCCTGCATATTGCCCACAGTTAGTAACCATGGTGTGATTGCAGTGGACTACAGAGGGCATGGCACCCTGTCCATCAGTACAATAGGCACATACATGCAGACAGTGTGCCTTCCCTATGTTCCCTACTGGACACCTGCAACACCTGTGGTGCCATCAAATGTGACCCACAAAAGACATACCATGCCTTACACACATGCACCTGTGGTGCCATCAAATGTGACCCACAAAGGACATGCCATGCCTTACACACATGCCCTGTATGGACAGATGCCACTGACATCAGGGAATACCTGTATCATGCTATCAATGTAGGTGCAGGGTCAACCTGCTGTCCATTACCAGTTTCCACCACATAGGGTTCATAGGTTCATAGGTAGGTACTAGGCTATCTGCACGAGGACATTTATAAGCCTAGCCAGAGTGTGTCAGTTTTTGCCGCCCCATAGATTAATTAACTGAGCCTCTGTCAAGAACAGCCAATGAAGTGATCCCAGGGGTGTATTTTCTGTTACCCATCCACTCATCAAGGTTTCTCTTGAAGAATGTTAGTGAGGGGCTCTGCCTAATGTAGTTAGGAATTTTGTTCTACAGCATGGGGAGTCTCTGTGACAGGAATCTATCCCTCCAGCATGTTCTATTTATTGTTGTGATGAGGTTTAGCTCACTAGAGTGAGTGGCTCGCAGTGACTTGGATTTCTTTAGGTGGAGCATGTCCATCAATTCTGAGTTGGACATGGATTTGTAAGTCAGGCAGAGATCACCTCTGAGTAAGCGATATGCCACTGAGTACAACTGGAGTTTTACCAGTCAGGCTGCATAGGACATATGCTTGAAGCCAGTAATCCTCTTGGTGAGGTACTTTTGTGGTCTTTCCAGCTGTTGGAAGTGCCTTGTGAGGTATAGCCCAAATAGGGCATTGTACTCTATGATGGGTCTGATGAGTGACGAGTAGAGGGGCACTATAACCTTTTATTTCTTGATGCAAACCCTTTAGTAATTAGATGGGCTACATAGAAGGATTTCCTAACTACTTTGGCAATATGATTGTCAAAGGAGAGATTATTATCTACCTGGGTCCCCAGATCTCTTATTACCTCTTCTGTATTAAGGGGGCTGCCACCTATCTGGTAATTCATGGGTGTTTTGTTTTTCCCAAACGGGATGACTATGCATTTTTTGGCATTCAGCTTGAGACCATGACTTTGACACCAGGTGTCCGTGTCAGTAAGGTCCTTTTGGAGAATGTCCGTGTCAGCCGGAGAGTCAATTATGGCTCCCAGTTTGTGGTCATCAGTGAACTTGGTTAGCCATAGTTCTCCTGTGTTTGCCTGTACTTCTGAGAAGTATATGCTGAACAGTAGGGGTCCCAGGACCGAGCCTTGTGGGACACCACTTGTGACTGGTTTAGAGTCGGACCTGGAGCCCGCTATTCTTACTGTGTGAGTTCTGTCTGTAAGCCAGTTGGCAACCCATCTGATGATGTAGGGGTTTATGTTCAGGCTGGTGAGCTTTTCTATAATTCCCAAGTGGGGAATGGTGTCAAAAGCCTTGGTGAGGTCAAGGTAGGCTGTGTGAACCACCTTCCTCTCATCTATGGCCTTGGTGACTGTCTCGAAGAAGTCAACCAGGTTTAGTAGGCATGATCTGCCCTTAACAAAGCCGAACTGGGCATTCAGTTGAATGCACAAGCTGGTCCTACAATAAACTATAATATAACAATCCCCAAGGAATTAGGGTAATAAAATACCCTTGTTTCAATTTATTTTGTACTTGAAAGTATATTGCAGGCAAGCATCAAAGCAGGATTGTGTTCCTTAATCTGGCAGCCCCTCTATACAGCCCTAGTAACTTACATTTTCCTAGCTCTTTCATAGTGTTTAATAAGCCTAAATTTGATTACAGTTGAGCAATTCCTTTACCTAAATTGGTAACTCAGATTAAAAACCTAGTCTCTATACTTACATGCAGCAGGCTTTAAGACCCTGCAAACTCCTGTCTGGGGTAGCCCGCTCCGGCTTAGCTTCGCTCGGGCTCGCTCCGCTCCCCACCCTGCCCCCTTATCCCACCCGCCCCCACTATCCCTACTTTTATCTAGCAACAAACCCATTCCACTCAATCCCGAACCAATCACAGCCTCCCTCTAACTTAATCCATCTCCTCCCACAATCACGTCCATCTACCAATATCTCAGTAGGCCTACCCAACCCTTCCCACTCTTTTAGCTACTTCATCTTTTAGTAGTATGGGTAAACTAATAAGCTCTATCATCCCAACAACATTTCTACTTTTACTCATCCTTTATTTCTCAACTAGATATGAAAACCAAGCTCTCCAAGGCTTTCACGTCCCCTATGGGTTTACCTCCTATTACTCAAACCTTCCCACTAACCTGCCTTCTCCTTCGAACTTCACCACTACAACATTCTGCTATAAAGGTGTATATCTTACGCTACGTCACCCTAAAGTTACCTCTACAAAATACAGTTTAAAGTTAATTAGTAAGCTACTAAGACTGATAGACCATCTGAAAAAATGCATTGTTAATGATGGTGATATTCACCCCAACCCAGGCCCAACCACAAACGTAGACTATATTACCCCTAACCTATCCCCAAGAATCACTAGCTCTCTTCTTATCTTCCATCTAAATGTTAGAAGTATTAAAAATAAAGTTCATAATCTACATGCTATTATAGCCACGCATTTCCCAGACATCATGTGTCTAACAGAAACTTGGCTCAAACCTTCCACAAAGGATGAAGAGATTCTCCCACCTGGATATAATTTGCTTAGGATAGATCGAACAAAAAAAAGGGAGGGGGAATAGCTGTTATGTTTAAAAACTCATTGAACATCATCTTGAATTCCTTACAACCCCCTATCATCTCCAATATGGAACTAATTTCCCTAAAAATATGCCTAAACAACCAAAAATGCATTAACCTTATTGTAGTCTATATCCCACCAGGGAATAACCAAGATACTCTGGAATCTACCCTATGTTGGCTAACCATGAACTACCCTCAGGAAACCATTATACTGGGTGACTTTAACATTGACTGGTCCAAGTTCACTGACCAGAAGAATCCCTTGCCCATTAACTTACATGGCTTCTCCCAAAACATCATATCACCAACAAGACTTAGTAATGCTAATCAAAAAGATAGCACCATTGATTGGATTCTTACAAATAAAGCTACACCAAACTATACCAGTGGGACCCTTCCAAATGACCTCAGTGACCACCTTATCACTTTCATCATGAAACATAAAATGACCTGTACAAATCCTCCCATATATAGACATGTTAGAAATAAGAAGAAATTTCTCCCAAGTCTATTTTTGAAGGAACTCAAATCCTGTAACTGGTCGATGTTAAAAACACTTCCCCTAGAAGAGAGTGTGTCACTCTTCAATGACACATTTCTAAATATACTAGATTCACATGCCCCTAATCGACTCATCAGATCAAAGGTCCGGATCGCACCTTGGCTTACCAAGGAAACTAAATTAAAAATCAAGCTTAGAAATCAAGCATGGGACAAGTGGAGAACCACTAAAGCACCACTTGACCGTATTAAATTCCAGCAGCATAGAAATTCCACTAAATCAGACATAACCTGGGATAAAAATAACTACTTTTGTCACCTCCAGGATAAACACAGGAATAACCCTAAGAAGTTTTGGGCAGGTTTCAATAACCTCCTTCACTCAAGGAAATCCTCTACCCCAACCCCAGAGAAACTTATTGGTAAAGATCCTGTAGAAGTGGCCAATGCCTTCAACACTTTTTTCACCGAGACCATCCAGTCACTAGCCAGTCAGCTACCTTCTTCCTCCTCCTTCATTACTACTGCTGTTACCAATGCTCCACCTGCCTTTAACCTTCAACCAATATCCACCTCCTATATTAGAACCCTATTGAAAAAACTTAAACCATCTACACTATCAGCCGATCGACTCCCTGCTGAATATTTACAAATAGCATCAGATGTTGTAGCCTATCCCATTTCAATCTTAATTAACAGGACTATAACCGAAGGCAAAATCCCCTCTCTTTGGAAAATATCCTACGTCATCCCTCTTCATAAGGGTGGTTCCTCCACAGAAACTTCTAACTACCGACCGATAGCAATATTGTCACCTATAGCAAAAATAATGGAAAGATGTGCTCACAAACAACTCCTACATTATCTCACTTTAAATAATCTTTTATCCAAAACTCAACATGGCTTTCGCCCCCATCATAGTACTACTACTGCCCTCCTTTCCTTTGTTGATACAATCAACAGCAACCGTAACAACAAACTAATTACTTCTGCTCTATTTCTTGATCTGTCAAAAGCCTTTGACATGGTCAATCATCAACTCTTACTACAAACTCTTGAAAACCTTTACCTTGATAGACCTGCCCTAAACTGGTTCAAGGCTTACCTCTCTGGTAGACAACAGGCAGTTCAGTGGCAAAGTAAACTATCTCACCTACTACCTAACACAATAGGAGTTCCCCAAGGTTCAATACTTGGCCCCCTTCTATTCTCGGTATTTATAAACGATCTCCATTCAGCCATCCCCAAAGCCACCTGCATTCAATATGCAGATGACTCTACGTTGATTTGCTCTGATCTCTCTCTTAATAACCTCCAGAAAGCCACCCAACACTGCTTTACTGCAGTGGAATTATGGTTCACTGAATGGAAACTTATCCTAAACCCGAAAAAAACTAACCTACTACTAATTCTCCCCACCCTAGCCTCTTCTTTAGGGCAACATCCTTCACTCTTTAATAATACGACCTTCCACGTTCGGTCCACAAATGGGACCATCATTGAGCCTGTTTCTAACACCAAACTACTAGGAGTCACAATTGACCTCAAGCTCAAATTTGATATTCACATTAGCCAAACTATAAAAACTGTTAACAAGAAACTTGGTTCCATGTATAGAATTAAGAACTTTCTCACGCCCCATACTAAACTAACCATAGCACGTACTCACCTTCTCTCCACCCTACTTTACGCTTCTCCGGTTCTTTCCTTCCTCAAAAAAACTGAGCTCAATAAACTATCTGTAGCTTATAACCATATTGCCAAATTTGTAACTGGGAAACCTTATCGAACTCATCATTGCGTTAACCTAAGAAAACTAGGCTGGTTAGAACTCCCCAACCTTCTCAAGTTTAACCAACTTACTGAAGCTTATAAAATTATCAAAGAGCCAGAAAAAAACCCTCACTACACAATCTTTTAACCCCCTACTCTAATCTAAATAGTCTTCGATCCTCTAATAGTGTCCTGGTTCATACAACGAAATCCAATAATTCAGGTGGTGATGCTCTCTTTGCCAATTACATCGGAAAACTATGGAACGCCCTTCCAAACAACCTAAGACTAGCTACCTCCCCCCACCAATTCAAAACTAACCTTAAACAATACTTTAACACTCATTGGCTATGTCCTTGTACCAAACCAGACTAAATCATTTATCCCCTGCCTTTTTTTTAATGTTGCTCACTAATTGTTCTCTCTTTTCTCTCACCTCCAGATCATATATTTTCTATCACCCCCTGTATGCTTACCTTTATTAATTCTACTTTTCTACTTCCTCCTTTCTTTCATTATTGTTAAATTGTTCTGTTTGTATTTTGTTTCTCCCTGCTTACGTACCTTTTACAAAATTGTATTTTCATTATGTAAATTAATTAATGTATTAGCCATTGTGGAGCTTTTCTCCCCGGGCCTCTGCTGAAAACGGATTTATATCCAGTTGGACTAGCCCGGTAAACAAATGTAAAATAAATAAATAAATAAATAAACTAAAAATAGGTCAAGTGTTTGGAGGTTCCCAATGTCTTTACTGATGAGTTCCATGATGATGCACTCTACAGCCTTGCAGACCAGGCTAGTTAGGCTTATGGGGCGATAGTTACTTGGGTCAGTTGTGGCCCCTCCTTTGTGGAGCAGAATAACCATTGCTGTGTGCCATTCTATGGGCATGTAGCCTGTGAAGAGGCTGAGGTTGAACAGTGTGTTTAGGTGTGGGGGTTAGTTCATTCTGTAGTTCATGCAAGATGCAGCCTGGGACACCATCTGGCCCCACTGATGCTGTCCTTTTGGATTTTGAAAGGGCTGTTTTCACCTGTGTGTCTGTGATTTCTGGGACACTACACTTTTCTGGTATTGTTGTGGGTCCTTTTGGGGGTGAGAGGGGTTGAAGTTTGCACTGAATCTATCTGCCAGGATGTTGGCAATATCAGTAGGTTCAGTATATTTTGTGCTATTTTGCACTAACTCAGAGCATATCTGCAAGTTGCCACTTAGATTCTTGACATAGCTAAAGAAGGCTTCGTGGTTATCTTTTGAATCCTTGGCTATTTTTTCTTTTGAAGTTAGCCTTGGATGATTTTATGAGGGACCTTAGTTTCTTACTGATACTGATCAGGGATGTCTTTCCTTCTTGGGATTTGCTTTTTTTCTGAACTAGTTTCCTCCTTCTATTGTATAGCCTGTTTATGGCAGGGGTCCACCAGACTGGATTCCTTCTCTTAGGGGAGTGAGTCTTTGTTTTTCTAGGTACAGCACGATCCATACATCCTTGTAGGTGCTCATAGAGTGCATTTGTAAAGGTTCCTGCATCTTGGACACTGTTATCCTTTAGTGTGGGGGCTGTGAAACTTACCAGCTCTGTCTTAAGTAAGGTGAAGTTTGCTATAGAAAAGTTTTTCACTGTGGTTTCCTTGATTGGGGGTGGTGGTGTGGTGTGGACATCCAAAGGGTTTAGTTTATGGTCTGATCTAACCAGTGACGGGTTGACCTCCGGTACGGAATACCTTTCGCCAATGTTGGCGATGACCAGGTCCAATATAATTTCACCTCTGGTAGGGGAGTTTACCAGCTGATCCAGGGCATTTGAGTTGATAAATTCCAGGAAGCGCTGGACCTGGGAGTTTGTACTTGAGTAGTTTTCCCAGTTAACGGTAGGGTAATTGAAAGTGCCCAATATCAGGGTGTTTGGTAGGACCTTCACGTTTTCCAGTGTCTCCAGAAAGGCGGAGCGGTGGTTCTGGGTCATGGAGGGTGATCTGTAGCAGGCCACAATTTGCATTGCAGATTTTCCCAATGTTAGTTGCACATGGATGATCTCAGAGGTATCATGCTGCACCACTAACCTGGAGGTATCCTTGATGAATATGGATACACCCCCTCCTTTTGTGTTTTGGTCCATGTTCTGTGGCCAAAATGTGTGGTATGAGTTGTAGCCCGGTAGTGCTGGGGTGCTTTGTGGAGCCTTGAACCAGGTTTCAGTTACTGCACAGATGTCGAAGTTCACCATACTGAGGAGTGCTTTGAGTGCATGCATTTTGAGATTTAACTCCTGGCGTTGAGTAGCATAACCCTCATTTTTTTATTTGTGCTATTTACGGAGGTGGGTTTGACTTTTGAGCCTTGCCTAAAAAAGGCACTATGGGGGCAGCAACAGCCTTGGCCAGTATTCGAAAGCCTAGGGATGCAAGCCGTCTTTTGTGAAGCAATGAGGCTTGTCCAGCATGTCATCCCAGGCTGACAGACACTGTAGACCAGGACTGGCACATCTGCTGATGACAATCTGTGCACACAACATGGGCCAGGACTGGCACATCTGCTGATGACAATCTGTGTACACAACATGGGCCAGACACTCCAGGTACAGTTCCACATGTCACTGTACATGCATGTGGGTTGTTTGCACATCCCAGACAGTGCCCATGTCATGGACTAAAGAACACATGCATGGCAACCATTGCACAGCAATGGCCACACACAATAGTTACCCAGGTGACTGGATGGTGAATACAATATCCACCTGTGTGGGCCACTCCAGACACTACACCCCTGATCCACACTGAAGACCATTTTCATGTGGCCTGATGACAAGGTATACCCTTCACCTAGCCTTGTATATCCCCCCGGCACAGTCAACCACTACACTCCCATGAAGCAATGCACGCATATATGTCAGTATTGGCACCCTGTGTCTGTGTCTGTGGTGCATGATGCTTTTGAACACATTCACACTCACTATAACTCCCATTGGCATACAGAAACATGCTGTCTGATGTCAGACATGTTCACATGCCCTTTTTATTTATTTATTTATTTACATTTGTTAACCAGGTTTGTCCAACTGGGCTTGTGGCCCATTTTCAGTGGAGACCCGAGGAGAAAAGCTCCAGTAATACATTTTAAAACAGGTACAATTTTAAACAATATTGATATAATAGCAGTTATAGCAAAATGATTCAGATATGTTGGGATACATGTATAAAGTTAAAGTTGCATTAAAAATAAGCTAAGTAACAATTTTACATTGATATAGTTCAATAGGTCAACAATTAACATTTTTTGTTTGTATAAAATTGTGCAAATGCATAGTAGACACATTGGAGAAAGAGGTGCAATGAGGTACTAAGTATGGTCCTTTTGAGGGTACATAAAGGGAAGGAAGACTTGGTAGGGTCATGGCAAGGGCAGGTTCTGGAATGGAGAAAATAAGCTTTTAGTTCATTTTTAAAGTGTGAGGTGTGGGAGATTGAACGTAATTCAAGGGGAAGTTTGTTCTAAGCATGGGCAAGGGAGTGTTTGTAGAGTAGTTTGCCTACTGACCTTTTTGGGTGGTAGATATCAAGTAATTGTTGGTTAGAAGTACGGAGGGTCTGGGATGGGATGTAGATGGAGACTAAGGAAGATAGAGATGGACAGAAGGAGTGTTTATAAAGAATAGAGTGTAGCATAAGCCTTTGCTCATATAACCTCCGGATAAGCCCTATGGTGCATGTCATACCTGCACATTACTGTATTCTGGCAAGCAAACTAGTTAGGAAGTGTATTCCTGACTCCGCCAAGTGTGTCAATGTGTGTGAGTCCCTGAGAGAGTGTGGCTGTGTTGACACTGACACCTGTTCATGTGGACAGGCGTGTGTACTACACCTCTTGTATCGCTACCATATCACTGTTACAGATGTCACTCACCATCACATATGCATTTGGTCAGCTCATCAACATGTAAACTATGTGGCATGCAATAACTGCATAGACATGTGATAGCAATACATAGTCATGAGTTTGAAACATTGTACTGGCAGGTGTATGACACATACATGATTAGGTTTTACTCTCCCACCCCCTCCGTGACTTACTTTGTCTCTGTCTGTCTCTCTCACTCCATCTCTGGTGGATGTGGAGAACTACACCTGCTTTGCTTAGGCAACAGCTTGTTGTTTGTAAGTGATGCTTATGATCAGCTGATGGCCTCTGCAAGAATTGCAGCCCTTCTCTAGCTGATTGCATGTGGAACAGCTGTGGTAACATTCACATAGCCAATTGCATGGAAACACACTCCAATATCTAGGAACATCATGTTGGTGTTGTGCCTTTTCATTCACTGTGAGCAGGACCTAGATCTGGTGTTTGACAAACAGCATCACAGATGGATATGGGATTTACCTCTAACAACATACACTGTGGAAACAGGCCAACACACAGGAGGGGGATGTGCCTGGCATGACTACAGAATGTAAGTGTCGCTATCCTGCATTTGGAGTAATGTTGGTTTAACAGGGTGTGTGGATATGGCTGGTCTACATGTTTTAATACCTCTCATGACAGTGCTATGTTTTTGAGGAAACCCCCCATCTGGGCAGTGTGTGGAGCCTTTTGTTTCTTGTGTTACTCACAGAACACCTATCTGAGAACTGCAGAAGCATAGTGTGAGGATTGCAGTCAGTACATGGTGACAGCCATGAGAGTTACTGACTTCATATCCCTCATAAGACATATGTCACAACAAACCCGGTTACAACAGTAAATGTATGAGGTTATCACAGCAACATATCAATATTGGCCCTGTGTTTGTGCCTCCAGCCACAACTCTGTCAACCTTTATACATATGTCATGCAGTAAGAGGTGCATATGTTCTGTACACCGTTATTTATTGACATCATATCTGATAACAAGCCAGTGAGATATCAGACTGGTACACATGTTATGTATAGTAGGGGTTATATCTGAGGACATGAACTGGGAATTCTGTGGCTGTGTGTACAGTACCGAGGTCTGTGTACTTATGGTGATTGTTGACAGTGTGTGTATTGTGAATATGTACTTTGGCCTGTGTACAGGCTGTGGTAGATGTCATTGTTCTTGGTCCTGTTCTATCTGATGTTACATGCTGCTCCAGTGTATGGTACCCTATTGGCTTACATGCTTGTAGGGCCAAACACACACATGTCCCGTAACACAGACAGGCATCGGACCACACTGTGTAGTGGCCCAGTATATGTAGGGTTAGTGTGTGAGTGGCGCATATGAGGATGGTGATGATCAGACAGTCCATATACTGTAATATTAAGCTAGCTTACCATATGTGGCTGTGGCTGTGTTAACATTGGCTGTGGGTGTGCACAATCACACAAGTGTCTGTTACTCTGTGCTGTGACATTCCTGTAGAGCCTGCTATATTTGCAGGTACATGTGTATTCCCCCATAAGAAATGTAGCCCAGTGTTGTGGCAGTCTGTCTGTAGTTTGTACTGCTCTGTTACATGCTGAGCAGCTTAGTGTAGTTACCCAGTGTGATATTATGTCCAGATATTTACCAGATGTATTGCTGCCGGGCCACCATAACTGTCATGTATTACTGTCAAAGCAGTGGGATGCTGTACAGATGTATGTCACTGACCAGTGGGTAGTATGTGGCCATGTGACCTCTGCACCAGTGGTTATTATGCGTCAGGACAGACAGGAGTGTGTGAATGCATAACCTATGTGGACATATGTATTCCAGTATTTACATGATATACCCATCTACATGGCTGTTAACATCCACATTGTCAGGCTTGGTCCACATGTCTTGCACTAAGGGGTTCTGTGTATACCTCTGGATTGACCAAAGTATATCAGACTGTCCACATTTATTGGCCATATCTCTGCTGTAGTCCACAGGATCAGTACTGTGCTAGCAGTGGTACTGTACTATGATGTCCTTAGGATGTCTGTCAGTAGCCAATGGCGCACATATTAAAAGCAGATGTGACCTCCCACACACAACATGTCTGTTAAGACAACCCCTATTACAGTAGCAACAGTCTACATATAGACCTGCAAAACATACCTGACATCCCATTGCACTAAGAGGTTGGGACTATTGGGGCTGAGGTAGGACTCCACTCCATGTTCTGGATATATGGTGAACATATACGTACATATAATTATCCATATATCTATATATATATATAAACCTGTACATATCAACATACATAGATGTATATATATATATATATATATATATATATATATATATATATATATATATAGATAGATAGATAGATACATATAAATATATATATATATATATATATATATATACATATATATATATATATATATATATATATATATATATATACATACATGTAAACACACAAATATATACATATACACAGCAATATATGTCTACACATATACAGATATAGATATATATGAACATATACTTAGGAATATCTACATATATATTGACAGTAATAGGTATATCAGAATAGATATGTATGCACAAATAGTTATAGATATCTACATATATATCTACATAAATAGGCATATATGTAAACATAGGATGTGCATACATATATAGCTCTATATATATATATATATATATATATATATATATATATATATATATATATATATACACACACACACACACACACACACACACACACACACACACACACACACACACACACACACACACACAGATCTACACATGGCCATATATATGATGCACTATACAGATGTGTATATATAGACATATGTATGAATATACATGTGTATGTACATGTAGACATATATCAACATATGTATATGTATATATCCATATCCCTGTCATGTGTAAACATCACGGTTGTGTATACCTTCCCAGATGTATCTCACCGTATGTATCTGATATGTGTACATTATGATTAAACAACATATGTGATGCAACGGTCATATTAATAACAACTACACAATTGTGGAAGTAAAGGCAATTGTTCAATACTACTCAATATGTATATTGATAGATATATTTGAAAAACAACAGCTGTCTTCACAGTGGTCATGGAGTAGTGGTTAAATCTTGTCACTGTAGTGCACAGGGTCCTGGGTTCAAGACCTGCAAGAGCAGTTCATTTTGTTGCTGGGCAGAACAAGGGCTGTCAGATATAGAGTGGCAAGGCAGTTTTGAACAGCTTTAAGTGCGTTTGCGTGGGTTTGTGCAAAGCTAAGCAGTGATAAGCTTCGGGTAAACGTACAGGCACTTACACAGTGCAGGCTTCACTTACCAGTGCGCAAATCAGCTTAGCTGCTATATTGCAGCAATGTTGATACCTGCTAAGAATGGCTTAGCCCCAGTAACTGGTTCACACCGCCCAGTCCGATAACATAGCAGGGTAATGACATCTGTAATAAGTTTATGTAATGCCATGTACAATACATGTGCCTATTTGCTGTCATTACAGTAGCAAGTGGTGTGAGTGTCATGTCTGGGACACACAAGTATATGAGGCCTGTACAGCACTGTTACCCATGTGAATGTGTTGCATACATGGGTACCTCCAGTACACTACCACAGTCAGCAGAACATGCTTGGGTAAAGGTCTCCATCACAGACACTAACCATGTGTTGTAATACATGTTGCATACATGTCAACTGGATCACCTCAGTGGCCATGTGTAGGAGGCACCCAGAGGATTGGCTGATGCATGTCACTCTTACCCTGAGGATTACCACAGTGGTGTCTGTCGATAGATTGCCTGCTGCCACATGGCAGGTGGCAGGATACCACTGTACACACATCCCCTACACAACCCATCTCCCCATGGACAATAGCTAGGTACACAGCTATGACCACATGCAGCGATGCACCCCAGTACTGGCACATGTGTATGTGTGGATTAGTCAGTATAGCAGTGTCTGTGTGTTAGCACACCTGTACTTGGGAATTCCATGAGGGCCTTCACAACCACCACAACACCTATTGCCATAGTCAGATGTGGCTGTTGCTGTATGGGACATTACATGTACCCTGTTATGCTCCTTACATGTACCCTGTTACGCTCCTCTCCCTACCGGCTACACAAGCCTTGGAGTACCAGCACAACAGTGTTGTACAAATGCGTCGATAGGCATGGAATACCCATTGAGTTCTGACAAGTGTGTGTATGTGTGCATGTCCGTATATCTGTAGGGTACAACATTCGTAGGCCACATACTCCTATTACAATACCCATTGCCACACAGTAGTACAGATAGTGTTGTTGCTGCCCATAGGTGAGGCATGACATTGCAACACCCTACTATGCCTGTGATATGTGCATTAGATGCATATCCCTGTAGTACCACTGTTGAGATATGCAATGGGGTGTATTGCAGTCGTG
This sequence comes from Protopterus annectens, assembly GCF_019279795.1. Taxonomy (NCBI): domain Eukaryota; kingdom Metazoa; phylum Chordata; order Ceratodontiformes; family Protopteridae; genus Protopterus; species Protopterus annectens. Next base: position 24,961,829 of record NC_056751.1, on the reverse strand, counting down.
GGCAACGTGTGATGGTGGGTATGTCAAAGTGTCATCATGGGTTTCAGGGAGTACTATATCCTCAAGGGGATGTGGGTGCTGTGTACACTGTCATTACACCAAGGTACACCCGGTATATGTCCCATGTACCACTTTATGGTTACCACTGTCACCATAAACCATACAAGTAAATGATACCACAATCCAGCCCAGTTATGCATGTGCTGTGTGCAGCCTACATGTAACACATTGGACACACTGTCAAGTTAGTTAGCAGTGATAGGCCCAGGTCTCTCAGATATGTGTCTGCCTGTTATGTGTCTATTAATGTGTATATGAAGGGATGTCACACTATGTATTGTCCATACATACCCATTACATCCCCCATTTGCATAGTGTACATGTCTGGGGATGTTCTGCATGTAATATGTAACCTGGAACACACCTCACCCTAAATGATGTGTGGTGTGCACACTGAAAGCCACACACTTCAGTAGCACTACATACATAGGTAAGGGGTCTAGTCCCAGTGTTGCCAAGTAAGAGTGTGCGTGTATGTGGATGGGTCTACATCAGGCTGCAGATTATACATGTCCCAGCGGGTCACCTGTCCATGTGGCACAGACAATAACTGTTATACAAACCTGTGACATGTGTTCAACTGTACCCCAGATATGTCACAGCCATGGTGTCAACACAGTGCCATACCCCTTGTGGAATATGACTGCAAACCATCCTCCTGCTGACACATGTACACCTACAACACAAATGGATAACATTATGGAGACCATAATCAACCAGTGTTACTAACAGATATAATGCATCATTGCTGGATGGCTACACTACCTGACATGTATGCGTTAAACTTTACTCCTGACAACATGTTACACTACAGTACTTTGGTACACTGTAGTACAGTCACTGTGTGCATCAGAACCATATTAGCCTGTCCCTGAATCAATGTTATGGATGACAGGGATGTGGCACAGGTATTATCATATGCACAGGGTGTGTTGTTGGTTTGTCAGAGGCTGAGGGTGGGCCATACATTTGACACCATGTGTGTGGGTGAGGGGTGTAATGAGGTGAACTGGTCTTGGTGATGTGGTGTGTGTAGGTATGGGGTTGCCCTAGGTGTGTTTGTATAGTGTGTGGGTATGCATGCACACAGTTCTGCCATGTGGCTGCCCTACACAGGTGTTTATGGACAGCTGCAGACCATACCTGGCAGGGTGTGCAGTTCACTGTCTCTGACCACAGACATGTGGACTGTGCCTGCCAGGAGTTCCAGGGGCATGTCTAGGTGCAAGCCTTGATGTGCTACTCTCCTCTGATGATGACAGATGTCTGCTAGAGCCAGGTCCCTCCTGGGACTGGCCAGGACCATGTGCTCATGGCCTGCCATGGTGTAGTGTGATCAGCACCCCTCCACACAGTCCCAGGGCTGGTACTGCCACTACAGGAGCCCCATGGTTTCCTAGCACATCCACATTGATTGCCAGTTGTTGGTTTTGCTGGCCTACGTCCATGCAGCCATCGCTGCACTCCCACTACACGTTCAAGCACAGACAAACCACGGTCGATGCGGGCCATCATCTCACCAGACCATCTATCCATGAGCTCAGTATAAGCACTGATGGCACCAAACAGTTCACAGAAGTTGTCACTTCCAGATGTGAGAGCAGCCCACTGCAGCCTCAGGCCCTGTCTGGTGTAATGTTCCATATGTGCCTGCACCTCCATGACAGTCTGAAACATGTGCCTGGTGGTACCAGTTGTGGCGCATCTGCCAGGAGCATGATGACTAGCGGCCCTACCATGACCACCCTGGGACATCTGCCTATGTGGTGCCCTGCCAGACATCCGGCTATGCCTGCTGTGACCAGACACAGTAGGCATGCTTACCACACTCTCCTGTGCACTGCAACTAAACGCCAGCTGTCCCTCCACTATGGCCACTGGTGATGGGGTATGTATAGGCACTGAAACTGTGTGAGGGGTTGGGGTGGCTAAAAGGGGGATGTCAAATGATGGTGCTGTTTTGGCCCCTGACAACCCCACCTGTGCCTCAGCAGTACTATCATCATCTTCTTTGTCTGTATGGACACCAACATCAGATTGCATGCAGGAGGGACCCTGACCCACCTCGCCACCTGTGGGGGAAAACAATAAATGCACTTTAAGACCTGTACAGCATTGCATAACAGTACACACATTTATACACACACACACACACACACACACACACACACACACACACACACACACACACACACACACACACACACACACACCACCTTAATACCTACCTGTCTGTGACTACAGACAGTCCCACATTTATTCCCATGCATTCTCCATCCTGCATCACACTTGGTAACATACACTCATTAATACCACTCATTAACATATCATTCCTCTAAATGCCTAGACAAGTGTTCACAACACAAGACCTGTTATTCCAATACCTCCCTGACCTGAGTGCAGTGGTTTTACATGGCCTCACTGCTGTCATTCAGTCTTCACCTTGTGTATGTCTGGACATCGTGAGCATGGCCTCTATATGTGAGGGGCTACTATATTCACTGCATAATATCATGCACTGGAGTGTCATGTGTAAGTATTGCTCAGTACATGCCAGTTATGCTGCTCAATCAACCTATCATGTGACAACTGTATTATATGGATGCACTCCCTGGTGTTGTCTAGTAATTCCCCAATGCATCTGTAGTGCTGCATATGTGGGTTGTCAGTCACCTCTCTGCTGAATGCGATATTAAGGGTAGTGTCTACCTTCCTTCCCAATGCATGTTCCAATTTACAGACCTTATTATACTATCAGTTATCCTGTGATTACATACATGATAAGTATTCCTGGTGTGTCATGTGTCAGTCCATGTCCATGTACTGCACGATCCCAAAGGGAAGTACTGCTGTATTAACAACCCCACAATCACATGTGCATACATGGACACCCACACAAAAACACACACATGCACACATGCATTCTACATGCATCAACCTCCCTCCACTTCACCAGAGTGACCCTATAGACAAAATAACCACCCAGAGACACACACACACATACAGGTGAGGTTGCACAATGATAGTACACACAGTCCTCCTATTACCCATCTGTTAACATGCATAACATATGGTACACAACAGCATGCAGTGCAGCTATAGTCAATCCATGCTAGCAACAGTATACATGTCTGTGATGCATGTGCTGTGTTAGTAGGTGATACCCCATCCCCTGGATACCACTGCACCCATGTACACAATATTGCTGTGCACCTGCTCTGCACCCTGCCATGTACTGTGCACCAAACCTCACAGGTGTACAACCCATTGCTAAATGTGTAGTACTGTGTCAGTTATGTCAGCTCTAATGCTCACAGCCCTTATGTTTTTTCAGCAACACATACCTGGGATGATATGAGGACAGATGTCATTTGTGAATGACTGATGTCTGGTTTACAGATCTCAACATCAGCGGACCATGTATGACCAATCCAATACTATTACACTGACAACCGTCAGTGCATACCATGGCTATGGAGAGTGTGCACACCCTTATTGATATGACGCACCCTTCCTTGATCTGCCATGGGACCACATCACTGCATATATTAACAGTACATGAGCCTGCTATGTGACATATGTCCTGTACATCCACATGCAGTGTCTATGGACTGTGTTAGGTGTGCAGATGCTAACCACGATGCATATACTCCGTGTGTGCATATGTGTGCACACCCTTATCATGACGGTTTGTTGCACCTATTGTTATGTGTACTACAGCAGTCACTACTCCTGGCAGGGGTATACTAGCATGGCCCATCTGCATTTACCAGTGTATGTTCAGTCTGCCCTACACATGTCCCTGGATTTGCATGATTGCAAGGTCTACTCATGTGCACATCCCTTGGTGTTCACACACTGCCGTCACTTTTGCTGTGGGGGTAGGGTTACGTCTGCCATAGTTTGAACCTGACTGTGTGCAGATACAGCCATTCCTAGCATCCTAAGGAACCCTGCTGCACTGCACTGGTTTGTCATGCTGACATCTCCTCCACACCATCAGCCTGTTTGCAGATGCTTGACAAGTAAAGCCTACACATGTGTGTCAGTTTGCAGTGTACCATACACTGAACACCACATGTTACAGCCTAGTCCAAGCTGATAATGTGGACCACAGTAATACTTAGGGCCATAGTGTAACTCTGTAACAGTTGCCATTGTACTACTGGTATATACACTGTTGTTGCACTGAATACGGGTGATGTTTCACACATGTCCCTACTGTAGGCCATGTCTCCCACCATTATGTTACTCCCTGTGGACATATTCCGCAATGGCAGGATGTTAGTTATCTTGCAGGTGTCTGACATACCCTTGAAATACTCCATCATGGTCACCATTGTGATGCCATGCATTTAATAGCAACAATACTTGCACATGTACAGCATGCATTCTGGGTAGGTGTGTTAGATGTGTACATGGAATATACCATAGCCATTACATGCCCGGTGTACTGGCAAGCATCAACATAAACCATACTCACCAGCTACAGGCTGCTGCCTTGGTAGTGTACCGGAGTGACCTACATAAGAGGGTGAGAGATGCAAAGTCAGTGGCCACACCTGTGGCATTGCTACAGGGTGGGTGCAGCATTACAAGACATTAACAGTACATGTCCACAATACTACCACATATGCACATCTGTCTATCACTACTATGCAGCAACAAACTATATCTATGACATGTCAGATATGCATGTTCTACCTGTACAGATGTGGATGCATATGCAACAGTGACCTACTGATGTGCCCTGTGGCCTTACTTGCACAGTCCTTAGCCAGTGTGTGGGTAGCACCTACCTCCACAATGCTGTCTGGCAGTTGTTGGTTATGTGGATGGGAAGGTGCCACGAGGCTGGCGAGGAGCTCCTCAACATGTGCCAGGGGAGATGGATGGCATGGCATGGCACCCCACTGCGAGGTGATCACCCTGGACTGCAGCAGCACGCCGACAGGCATCACGAAGCAGGTCAGAACAATGATGCCGGACCTGCTCATAACTGCGGTTGTGCAGTCTGACATCATTGACCCCATGGACTAGGTCGTTCCACAGGGCAATCCCCTTCTGCTGCTCATGGGTGGCCCAGCCAAACAGGTTTAGCACTATTTCATTCTCAGCAGCTGAGTAAGATGGGAGCCGTCCATGTGACATCTTGCCTGAAAGACATAAAGATGGAAACAGGTCTAAGCAACTCATACAGCAAGGTTACCACAGTTCTTAGTACACATCTCTGTCACCCCCCACCATATCAGTGACAACAAACTGTAAACACAACTCAATAGGTATGGCTACAGCTTACCTATCAGTGGGACAGATATTGTATTGTACCACACTTTGTGCTATGTCTTTGTAGCCATGTTCCCTGTGTGGACACTATCATTGCTGGCCTGTTACAGACTATTCACCTACATGCCATTGTCAGGGCCACTATGGTTCCGTATATGCCTGTGGTATGCTTGCTATGTGATTGCCGCACATCTGACATTCTGTGTTATTGGGGATATCTATGCATGCTGTTCGACATGTTCCAGGATTGTGTAGACTATTACTACCCACATATGTTCTATAACAGTGACACAATAGCATGTTTAGGGAATATTTGCCAGCAGAACCACCTCTCCAAACTCATCTGCCCATGTTACCAGGCTACATTACATGTGGGACCCACCCTGGGGCTTCCTCATGTACTGGTCCAGCACTATCTTCTGGTGGAACCAACTCAGGGGATGTTGTCCCCCCCCCGCACCTATTCCACCCAAGCTCTTCTCCACCACAACAAATACCATCACTCTTAAATCTACACTAGCCCCAAACTACTTCCTTCTCAACAAACCCAAAAGGCTAAAGGTTATTCCCAATAATAACTTAGCCTTATCTGGAGATATCCATCCTAACCTTGGCCCTTGCCACACTACAAACTCCTCCCCACTCCCACCTCATCCACTACAACCATCCTATATTCCCTCTTCCTCACCTTTTCTTGATCTTGTCCCCCAAGGTCAGGTCCAGGGTCTATTTCATTGCGGGCTCCACAGACACATGTGGGATGTGCTACATCACCTTGAGGCACCCAGTACACATTCACAGGGTCCACATGCTCCTCCTGCTCAGCCTGCAGACAAGGCACCTTCAGGACGTGGACTGCTGTTGTGAGTAGCAGTGGGTGGGAGGCTTGTTCACATTGTGTCCATATTGGGGCCCATGGGGCTTCCACATCACAGACCACACACACCAACCAGGGTGTTTACCCACCACATGTGTCACATACCACTCCTGTAGGCTGTCCTCTATATCTTCCAACACGGACCACCTCCGCAACTATACCTTTCATACTTCCTCATATTCCCATTCCCTACTTTACAGACAAGGGCAATGTGGTCCCAACAAGGGGTTCACATGTGACATACCCTTCCATGTTACACACACTGACAGCTGTATATATCTGTGTGTATTGCTATGTGTGCTGTGGTGGTAATATTGCGGACATGTATTTACATACATATATATATGTGTGTGTGTGTGTGTGTTTGTATATATGTATACACATGCATATAGGTATATATCTATATATGTGTAGATATATATGATGTATATATGTGTTTATATATATGTCTACATATGGGTATCTGTATATTTGTGGAGATACGTATATATATATATATATATATATATATATATATATATATATATATATATACATATACATATAAATATATACATATATATGTATATATATATATATATATTGGATGGGAGATAGGAAATTCACCCCGTGGATTATGTCAGTCGCCCTGCTAGACAGGGGTCCAGGGAAGTAAATATTGTGGGAAGAAATATCCAGGAAATTGTTATGGCTAGGCTTGTATAGGCCCAAGAGCCGATAGCCTAGCACCAACCTATGAACCTATATATGCACACATATACATACCTATATATGGGGTACATTTAACCATCAGGTCCACAATCTCACAACACCTTCCTGCACAGCTGCACTGTTCTGCCTTGCTACAACATAGACAGGTGCCACATATGGACACAGCCTAACATTGGGGAGGGGTATATGTAGGGCCAGATTGCAGGTAACCCTATTACACACCTATGGCATTCCAGCATGCTACAATACAGATTAACCTGTGTATCCTGCAAATGGTGGGCTGTGGAACCAACATGTCCATCATTATGGCATTACTTCCACCACCAGCTATTGGCCACAGTAATATATATGCTTCTCATTACACAATAGACACTATGATGGCTTACATCTTATCAGTCAGTGCTGCTCTGCACAGTTGATGTGTATGACACACTACCCACAGGGACAGACTCTATTGTCCTTAGCTGTTGTTCGGCTGAATATCATCACAACAACAACACCTGATGGCACATATAAATCATTCCACATCATCTATCCCATTATTATGGACCAGTTATTGCAGTCAATTACATGCATATATACTTCACATGCCTGTTGTGGGAATGATGTCTCTTCTGGATAGTTTGCTGGATGGATGTTTTTTTTTTTGTGTGTGTGGTTTTTTTTTTTTTGGCCTTTCACTCACTCTCTCTCTCTCTCTCTCTCTCTCTCTCTCTCTCTCTATCTCGGTCTCTCTCCAGTAAATGTATTGAGCTGCTTTGAATAGATTGCAGCATGGATTTTGTAGGTGATGCACATGATCAGGTGATGGCCTCTGCACCAGTCAGTGTCCTCCGCTTGCTACCTGTATGCAGCATGCTGAGTAGTACCTCCAATTACCACTGTCATGGCAACCAACTACTATAAATCCTTACATCATGTGAGTGTGGTTCCTTTACCATTCCTGTATGGTGGACATCCTTCCTGTATGTGGGCAACAGTGTTAAAGACAGCAGGTAGAAATACCTCTTACAAGAGAACTTGCGCACTCAGGCCAGCTACATATTTGTATGAGGTTCCAGAAATACAGACAGAGCATGAGTATTGTTGTTGCATGCATTGTATAGCACTGGTGTTACAGGGTTTGTGTGTACATAGTAGTTTAACATAGAATGCAGTCTGTCTGCATAGCTCTCAACTGTGGGCCTATCCACTTGATGGCTAGAGGTGTGCCTGTTATGTTTTGTCTGTCCACCACACAGGTCTTGTGACAGATATATCACTGGCAGTGTGTGTGTTGAGTGCTATCAGTACATGGCTACATCCATTTGTGTTTCTAACTTCATATGCCTGACTAAGGGTATGTTGCAGACTATCCTGTAACACCAGAGACTTGCTTAGTGTATGACAACAATATTTCATCATATATACACTTCACTTGCACTCCTCCCCCCTCTGCCCAACTTCCTCCCCTCATTTTATTTAGCGACCCCATCTAGGGAGGCGCCATCTTTTATACTATAATTCCTGTCCCTGGCTGCTACGCATCCCTGGCTCCGGCGTTCGCATCTACCTTATTGTATGTATATCCTTTGAATGTCTTAATTGTTTAAATAAAAAGTTGCAAACTGTATTTTATTTTGTTTGTGCCTGCCTTCAAGTGGTCGGCTGAATAGGGAACCGTATGTACATTGCCAGTGCTAACGCTCACTTACTGTAGCTCTTTGCACGCGGTCTCTGCTACTTTGAAACTGTTTAAGTAAATCTGTGTTAGCGAACTGTTATTTTAAATTGTCTGGATTTCCCCTAAAGGAAATGTATTTTCAAATGCCCTGGCTGTTAGCGATTAGAACGAGGCTCCCGTAACAGCTGTGCGGAGCTTGTGTCGCTCGAGTATTTGCTCGAATACTGTGCAAGTTGCTCAATTAACCTGGCATTCTGCACACCAATTTTTGTTCTCACCTTTTGTAAAACTCTTGCTTATAATTTCCCTCCTAGAAATATGCACCTCAGTTAAAGAAATACGCAGTTTGAGACCTGCATTACAATGCCTCTCTATCTATCCCAATGTATTTAGATGTACTTGGTGCTGACCAAATATTGTCTCTGTTGCTAGCTCTAGCTGAAGTTTAAAACTCCAACCTACCTGAAATGTTTAGCATCCCCCAGATCCAGGACTGTAACTTGATTTTTACTGACTCTACTGCTTAGCTAATGTGTGAGCTGTGCCTGCATTTAATCACATTTTCTCTTCTGTGCCTTGTTAATTGTTGTTTCAATGGTATTTGAATTTGTTGATGTAAATATTTTTTTTAGCGTTGCTTTAGCCAATTTCAACATGCAAACTTACTGTGTATTGCCTAACTGACTACTTTAAACTCCTGAATCTTGTATTATTTGCTTCATTACCCCTTTTTCTCTCCTTGCATATTTCAGCCTGGGTTCCTGTCTACTCCTGCTCTCATCTCCGACTGTACCCTTCTGGAAATCCATACTAAGGAACCCACAAACAGGAAATTCTATCTCTCAACTAAAACCCACTCCGGCTCCCTGCAAAGCATTGTCAGTGAAAGTATGTGTAGTGCTATATTTATTTTTGCCAGTGTGTAGATAATACATACTCTCCTGTAGATCGCTGTACGTGTCCCTGCCAGGCCAGCCAGTAGCCAAAGCTCTCCCTCTTTTTGCCCACTGAATTCCGTTCTCTCCCTATTTCACTTATTATTGCACTTCCTGTCCTTTAACATAACTGTATTCCCCCTCTATATTTCTTTACCCCCATTCCTATCGCATGCAAGCTCCTTCCTTTCACCTAACAGAATTTTCCCCTACAGGGCTCTCTGTTGTACTAATGTGACTGCCCACAAGGTGGCGCTCTTCCACCTTCCTGCTATCTCTAGCTTCTTTCCCACTCCTCTCCTTATCTCACCCATTTACTTCTTAGATAACTCTTTTTCTGATCCCAGTCTCACTATCCTCCTTGGAATACCTAGTCCACTTTCCTACTCTATACTTACCCATCCTTATCCCTCACACACCCCTGACCTTCTTCTACTGTTATTTCTCTCTCACTTTCCAACCTCAACCCTAACTTGCTGTCAGTCTCTTTACTTAGCATAACTGTGCAAATTTACCCTCTGGCTCTCACACTCCACTGATAGTTTTCTTCGCATTTTCTCCTTCCTTTGGCTCTGCCCCGCTCCGTTCGCCCTACGGGCTCACTCCGCTCCCCTACCCTGCCAATTCTCACCCGCCCCCAGCACCTCTACATTTATCCCTACCTAATCCCCTCCCACCCAAATCACTTATCTAATCACCTTCCTCTCCATAAAACCACTCCCTTCCCAACTCCTCCCTACCCCACGTGACCCACCCCATCCTCCTTACTCAGTCCCTCTCTCCCCCCCTGTAAAGACTTAAAACCACTTCTACCTCCTCTACCTCTTCTTTTCCTTTACCTATAAAATGTCCTCACATCTCTCCCTTCATTTCCATTACATTCTCCAACTATGTTCTCACACACCATTAATACTATCCTTGTCCCATACTCCCTTTTTGTGCTATTAATTCCTCTTTACTTTGCTACTTCTTACTCTTCCAAACCTCCCCTATGCCTACCTCCTACACAAACCATCCCATGCACTCACCCTCAACCTCTCCTTGCATCCCACTTCCATACAATAACATTCTCTCTTATCTCCCCCAGCATACCGCACCTATTCCACCCAAGCTCTTCTCCACCACAACAAATACCATCACTCTTAAACCTACACTAGCCCCAAACTACTTCCTTCTCAACAAACCCAAAAGGCTAAAGGTTATTCCCAATAATAACTTAGCCTTATCTGGAGATATCCATCCTAACCTTGGCCCTTGCCACACTACAAACTCCTCCCCACTCCCACCTCATCCACTACAACCATCCTATATTCCCTCTTCCTCACCTTTTCCTACATCCTCTCACAACACCCTTAAGTTCTTCACCATAAATGCCCAAAGCCTTAATAACAAAATACACCAAATACAAGCTTGGATTTCCCATGACCAACCTGACATCTTAGCCATCTCAGAAACCTGGCTAAAACCCCATATAGCTGACTCCGAAATCCTTCCCCCTGGATTCCAAATCCATAGAAGCGACCGTTTAAACAGAAAAGGTGGAGGCTCTGCTCTAATCTACTCCAACCTTCTCTCACTAATCCCTCTACAAACTCCAATTCCAAACTTCAAAAACACTGAACTAACTGCCAGTCTCCTACAACTAAATAAACAGAAAAATATATGCATTATCTCCCTATATATTTCCCCAGGTGATAACATCTCTACCCTTAAAAATATCCTTCACTGGGCCTCAACTAAAATAAAATTTGAAACCTGCATTCTAGGTGATGTCAATATTGATTGGAATAAAATCAATTTACCTTCCCCCTCCTTATTCATCAACCTCTACAGTTTCTCCCAAGTAATTCATACAACTACGCGCCCCAACAAACACCACCCCCCAGGACCCATCATCGACTGGATCCTAGTCTCCCATCCTGATAAAATAACTCTCTCTGGTACTATCCCAGACACATTCAGTGACCATCTCCCTGCTTTCATACATCGCTCAACCAACAACAGTAAACACCAACATCACTATATCCACACTCGCAATCTCAGCAACTTCAACCCCACACAATTCTCAAACACTTTTAAATATACAAACTGGCAAATCCTTTATACTCTTCCCCTTGACAATGCAGTAGAATATATCAACTCTATCTTCCTAAAACCCCTCAACTCCCAAGCCCCTCCAAGAAACAAATGAATCAAGACTAATTCTGCTCCTTGGCTATCCAAGGAAACTAAACAAATCATGCACTGCAGGGACAAATCCTGGAAGCTATACCAAAAAAATAAGATACCCTCTACCTTACTTCAGTACACCCAACTCCGCAACCAAGTAAAGAAACTAATAACCTCTGACAAAAAAACTACTACAACAAACTTCAATCCAACAATAACAAGAACCCAAAACAATTCTGGAAAGGTATAAATTCCTTACTCCACCCAGGATCTAGGAATAATCCCTGCCCTGACCCTAGCTTAACTGACTCAGAACTAAGCTCTCACTTTTTTACAGAATCCATAGCTACTCTAACCAAATCCTTTCCCAACAACAATCCATCCATCTCTCTCTCTCCTCTACTCACAACACCCCTAATAACAGTACGCTTAATTTCTAACTCAAACCTGTACCAACTACTTTCATAAAAAGACTCCTATCAAAACTAAAGCCTTGCTCAAATGCCACTGACAACTTACCCTCCTCCTTCCTCAAATCTGCTGCTGATGGTATTGCTCTCCCTATCAGCATCCTAATTAACAGATCTTTAAAAGAATCTTATGTACCCAGACTCTGGAGATCTGCCTTCATTCTACCTCTCCATAAAGGAGGCAAAAACTACAATACTTCCAATTTCCGCCCAATTGCCCTTCTCTCTCCACTTTCAAAAATACTTGAAAAATGTGTCCATCACCAACTCATGCCTTTTTTAACTCAGAATCACCTCATAGCTCCTACCCAGCATGGCTTCCGCCCTGGCCACAGCACCACTACCACCCTACTATCCTTCTTAGACACAGTAAATCGAGCATGTGACTCTGGATTACTTGTATCTACAATACTGCTAGACCTTTCGAAAGCCTTTGATACCATTTCCCACAAGTATCTTCTCTTTCATCTCTCCAACCTTCATCTCTCCCCTGACACCCTTTCCTGGTTCTCCAGCTACCTATCTGACAGATCTCAAGCTGTCAGATGGAAGAACTCTACTTCCTCCTTCTTGCCAACACCCACCAGTGTTCCCCAGGGGTCCATCCTTGGACCCATGCTTTTCAACATTTTCATTAACAACCTTCACTCAGTCATCCCTGACACAACTGTTATCCAATATGCAGATGACTCTACCTTAGTCTGTACCACCTCCAACCTACCTGAACTCCTGACTAAAACTGAGACAGCTTTTTCCACTACCGAAAACTGGATGCACCACAACCATCTCTCTCTCTCAACTCCAATAAATCCAAAATACTTCTCTTTCCTCCCTCTAGAAATTTCTCCCTTGACAAGAATGCTTTCACAGTCCTTAGCCAAAACAACTCTGCCATAGAAGTGGTCCCTTCTGCAAAACTCCTCGGCATTACCATAGATGAACACCTTAAATTTGATATCCACATCCAACAAAACATAAAGAAAACCCATCAAAAACTAGGCATGCTGTATAGAAATAACCACTTTCTCTCCAACTCCGCAAGACAAACTATTGCTAATACCTACCTCCTACCCTCTCTACTATATGGAGCCCCTCTACTAACTAACCTTTCTTCTACCAACACCTCTAAACTCGAAACTTGCTATAATAAAATCTCCAAATTCGCAACTAAATCCAAAACCTCCACTCACCACTGCCTAACCCTACAATCTCTGAACTGGCTTGAACTCTCAAACCTCCTTGACTATCTCCAACTAACCACTGCACACAAACTAATATTCTTTACAGAAAAATGCCCAGCCTTAACAAACATCCTTCCCCCATACATCCCAACCAGATCTCTGAGATCTGAACACCAAAATTTAATCTCTGTCCACAAACCCAAACACCCTGCAGGCCAACTCCTTCTCTCCTTCACTATAGGCAAAAAATGGAACTCTCTCCCTCCTTTACTCAGGACCACACCTAACCCTGAAACCATCAAAACCCTACTTTTCTCTTACCTATCCACTACACGTAAATGTTCCTGCTTTCACCCTACTTAAAATCTTACAAATTTACCCTTTGAGCTTTCCATACTCCTGCTCTTCTCTACACTATTGCCTCTTTTCTATTCTCCTAACTAATCTAGCTAACTTTCTCAGACTAAGCAATCTCTCTCTCTCAACTCCAAGTATTGTATATATTGTAAATATCAAGCAATTCACTGATGTTTATTGCCCAGTGAGTCTAAACTTACTGTTCTGAATGTAAATACCTACTAACTGTTCTACCTATGTCAAAATTGCATTTCAGTGTTATACTATCCACCTGTGCCTGACTGCATGACCTTATATATGTATTTAGTAACACTTTATGTAACCTTTGTAACCATATTTGTATGTATTGCCATTGCATTATGTAACCTTTGTAACCATATTGCTTATTGGAGCTTTTCTCCCCGGGCCAACACTGAAAATGGGCACACCACTGGCCCAGTGGACTTCCCCGGTAATCAAACGGAAATAAATAAATAAAATTTCACATAAGGGCCTGTGTTCCAACCTCTGTCCTCCACCTACATACCAGGCTTTGTTCATATGACATGCTGTCAGGGGTTATGTAGTGGGCTGTGAGTATGTCTTGGTGCCATTCCTGCCATCATTCCACTGCTGTAGTGGCCCCCACATATACTGTGGGGTTCGGTCCATATATGTGCGGGCTTCATCTACACAATACATGTGTGCCTTTATGCACTCCAGAGGCCAGTGTATGTAACAGTGGTATATGGCCCTGTATGTCAGTCTATGGGGGGATGCACCATAACTAACCTAGGCTGTTACAACATGTGGGGGTATCAGAGGTAAGCTGCCTTAAGGTATCTGGATGTACATTACCATATAATTCACCTTGGGTAAATGCAGGCCTACTGCTTCCTGCCATACAGACTGTTCTGTTTGTCAGTGTGATTGTGATGGTGTCAGTTATGCCTTGTTATGTAACAGATACATCCCATTGTGTCAACTGAGGTCTTTACCCCCTAGGGATTGTGTACAGAGTGTAGATAGAGGCTGCTGGACTATACATCTGCATTACTTACTGTTGATTGATTATCCTGTGGCCCAGTCTGTCTTTACTGTTGTATTACTTGAAGGCCTCAGCCTGGACAGCAACATATGTAAGCCTTTCCAGAATACTGTATTAATATAACTGTTTCACAGTTGCATTAGTCTGTTTATATGTATGTCAGAGTCTAAACAGCTATATGACATGGCATATACAACTGTAATAGTACACAAATAAATCTTTCCCATGTGTGCAAACCTGTGTGTGGTGTTATATCCTTTGACCTCTTTGTAGGTATGTGTTGCAGGCAACAGTTGTCATTTGTATGTCATACAGTGTCCAGTTGGTAAGGTGGCAATTGTAGGGATAGTGGCTGTTCCGTATTGTGTGCACCTTCTACATATGTATATTCCCATACATATCTCTGTGTGTGTATGCATAGTTTTATATATATATATATATATATATATATATATATATATATATATATATATATATATATATGTGTGTGTGTGTGTGTGTGTGTGTGTCTATCTGCATATATGTGTCTGTGTATATGTATCTTAGGAATGTTGATTGCTTCCACATTGTACATTCCCTATGGTAGCCAGACTGTACTGCATGATATGTTACTGATACCAGCCTGACATCATACAGGTGGGATGGAGTACTGTTAACATTTTGTGCCCATGTTGTGTCAGGTCCTGGTTATGGGATTTACAACAGTTGGTATTGTATTACAGGGCAGACGTGTTTGGCTGTGGGGGGGATATCTATATGTACAAGATGTATGTTGTTTGGGCCCCCTCACCCCCATTAATGGTGCATGTGGACATATATGCTTTTATGTTCTCTTTTATATCGATAAATATATGTTTGTATATACATATGCAGATATATAGTTATGCTTATATATATATAGACATATAGATGTAGACATATATATCTATAGATGTATGCATATGTATATATATATATATATATATATATATATATATATATATATATATATATATATATATATATATATATATATATATGTATATATATATATATATATATATATATATCTGCTTATATAGATATTTTATATCTATTTAGATATAAATATATATACACACACACACATACATCTACATGTTTAAATACATTTCCTGTACTGTTGAATGACTGTGCTGGATGATATGTTTGTGAAAATATCAGGATTATGTGTATCTGACATGGCTTAGTGATAAATCACTTTGTCTATGGTGTGCAGGGTGCTGGGTTTCAGCCTTACAAAGGCTGTCTATTTTGTTGCTGGCCAGAACAAGGGCCGTGGGATACAGAGTGATTAAGGCACTTTTAAGCAGTTGTAAGCAGGTCTGCATGGGTTTGCGCGGAGGTAAGCACTGCTAACTTCCAGTTACAGTTTCTTATACTAAATTAGCTTCTAAATTGCTTAACATGTGTGGGCATTGCTTGCCCCCACACAAACAGGCTTAAACCTGCTTATTGCTGCTTTAAAGTTCTTACTCCCACTTACCACCACACTCATTTCTTTAAAAGAAAAGAAAAAAGGGTTGATAGGAAAGTGGTGAAAAAGGAGCAAAAAGAGGGAAAGACAGTAGGGAAAATAGCTAGGGATGTGCAGGAAGGGTGTATGGAAGGTCCATAGTTGCCCATTTCTCTACAGCAACAGCTGTGCATATACACTGAATTTGGAGGTAGATTTGGACACTCAAACCCCTGAGAGAGGGGTGAGGACAACAATAATATGTTGTGATGCCTATCAGGCCAGATTACATGTGTCCAGTGGACACGTGTGCAAAATGGGCAGCTATGTATGGGGTGAGATTTTTTTTGGGAACAGATTGCCCTTTTTTTTCAGGTGATAGTGGGATGTTGGGGAGGGATAGAAGGGGTATTTGGGGGGGTAGGTTGGGTAGGTTAACAGACAAGACAAACAAGACACATTCAGGGGTGGTATATGACACATGCCAGGGGAAGACACCTTGATGGGGAGTGCTGCTGGGAAATCAGAAGCCCATGAGCACCCTAGTGGAAACAGTGGTACTGAGGTCCCTACTCATGAGCAGTCACCACTGCGCCTTCACAGCCCCAATGGTGGCTGTACTGGGGGCTGAGTCGAAGAGCCAGGCTGACCCTCTAGTCACAACATGCAGCCCTTGAGCTGGCATAGCAGATCTCCAAACTGCTGCTTGAGCTCGCTACACACCACGACCTGGACCTGGCGAGGGGTGACAGGTTCCTGTCCACGCCCGCTCCAAGGGGGTGAGCCCCATCCACTGAGGTGGTTCCACCTGAAGGTGGTGCAGGACCAACAGATGAGGAGGTCCCGGGTTGGGCCCCAGATGTGCTGGTGCTTGGTGTCATGGCCAGCTGAGATGCAATAGGTGGGTCCACTGGGACCCGCATTCCCATATGTGCTATGGTGTTTATGTTTTATCAACATATGTGGGTTAGTAATAGTCAACACATTCCAGGATTAGGTATAACAGCATGCATAGATATTCCCATTAACCCAGACACCAGATATGGAACAGTTCCATAGCAAACAGAACACATGCATATATGGGACCACAGTGGTAATTACAACAGCATGCAGGTACATTGGTGGCACCATGCCACCAGTGTTGGAGTATTTCAACATAGCACATGCAAAGAAACAGATTTAAATAATTATCAAACAATAGGACATATATCCCAACATTACAGTGAAGTCATCACGTACCAATTGAATTGGGTATTTAGTTTATTGTTGCAGATATGGTGGGGGGCTGGATGTCAATTAACAACTAGTATATTCCTGTAGTTTGCATTACTTTCCTAGTCAGTGCTGTTATCTGTATCTTACAAGTATTAGTACACTACCCTATTGCCTTAGTTTGGACAGCGATATGGTTGTCGACAACTATATACATGGACTGGTATTACCTGCAGTATACACCTCTTACCTGGTATACCTGTGGAGGAAATGTTTGTTAACACTAACTGTTTCTACACATACTCCCAGATTCCAGGTTGATGTTGTGCATATACCTGTCCATGTCTTTTTGCACAGACTCTGGCTATGTCTTGACCACATGCTGGTGAACTGGGACATATGTAGACTATTGCCTTCTTCAACCTTTAGTGACTTACAACACTCTTATACAGGATTTCCAAGACTGTTATATTATGTAGCACAGTGTGGGTGACAGTGATGAGTGATAACTTATTATTCAGAGCAACTGCAACACTCACAGTTCCAGACAATACCAGAGTAAACAGTACCAGTACAGGGTATCAATCTTTTATTTCTAGGCACAGTGTTCGTATCTGATGGACCTTTGGGAACAATGTTTGTTAGCACTACCTGAATGTTGCCACACAAATTACCATAGTCCACATTAGTATTATGCTTATCACTCTGTTACTGTACACACTCTGGTCACAGCTTGACAACATGGGGCTGTAGATGGAACATATTTGGCTTATTACTCTCATAACATTTTGGGGAGTTGCTAGTGTGACAGGTTTGTTCTTATAGATGTGTGGCAATCAGTTGTATTTCCTGTTTGTTGCCTAAACATCTGGGATCATCCCACTGATTTCCCAGGGGGACAGGCAGAAGATATGGGCCAATATACTGGACATTCTGGACATATCTTTACAGTTGTGGGGTATGATTCTGTATGCATCCTACTTCCACTCCCAGGATTCAGACCATGGCTCTGATGCTAACACTAAAACACTGTCCATCACAGTTGTGTGTGCTATATAGATATTGCTGTATATCTCTTATCTGATTTCTGTGTATAATTCTCCTGTGTTTTTACATTCTGACCTTGCATTATATCACTCTTATACAGGATTTCCTAGACAGTTATATTATGTGGCAGAGTGTGGGCGACAGTGATGAGTAATACCTTATTATTCAGAGCAACTGCAACAATAACAATGCCATACAACACCAGAGGAAACATTACCAGTACAGGGTATCAATCTTTTATTTCTGGGCACAGTGTTCATATCTGACAGACCTGTGGGAGCAATGTTTTTTAGCACTACCTGAATGTTGCCACACAAAGTACCAGATTTCACATTAGTATTATGTACTTACATCTCACTCTGTTACTGTACACACTCTGGTCACAGCTTGACAACATGGGGGTTTAGATGGGACATACTTGGCTTATTGCTCTCATAACAGTTTGGGGAGTTGCTAGAGTGACAGGTTTGCTCTTATAGATGTGCGACAATTAGTTGTATTTCTTGATTGCAGCCTATACGTCTGAGATCATCAAACTGATTTCCCAGGGGGCAGAGCGACAGGCAACAGATATGGGTCAATTTACTGGACATTCTGGACATATCTGTACAGTTGTGGGGTATGATTCTGTATGCAGACTACTACCACTCCCAGGATTCGAACCATGGCTGTGTGTGCTAGAAATACAACAGTTCACGTCTCAGTTGCATGTGCTATTTGGATTTTATTGTCTGTCTTTTCACTGTTTTCTGTCTATGTCTCTCTCAATTTTACTAAATGACCTCTGGGGATTACACCAGTCATATACAGACATTTCTACACATTTTATATATGTTGCACAGTGTGAGTAACAATGCTTAATACAACAGTACTATTAAGTGATTGCAGATCTACATTACCATATGATACCTGGGTATACACATGCAGTCCAGCAGTTAGACCTTTACTGTCAGTCTATTATGCTTTTATTTACATACAAACTATATGAGAGTCTTCCTACCATATTCTTCGGTGTATGCAGTACTGGCCTTAAACAATACGGGTTTGATACAGGCAATTAACTTACTAATACTTTTAGATTTATTTCCTATGACAGTACATGCAAGAGTATTACTAACCTGCTTCGCATCACAACCTCTCCAAGTGACATCCATGGGCCTCCTGGTTCGCAGCCCACTCACTTGCCACTGTGAAGGACATAAGAGGGATATTTAGCCATACCTATCCATAATATACATGAGCTGGTGATTAGTAAACAGGTAGTGGAGTGATACTTACACACAGCTGGGACCTCCCCTGTCATCCTAGCCTCTTGGATCCACTGATCTAAGACATCCCCCTTTCACTGCTTCAGGTCAGCATAGTGATGCCTGACCTGCTCACCAGTTCAGGGTATGCCAGTGGCACTGGTGAGGTCACAGGCGAGATGGCCCCAGACCTCCGCTTTATATTGGGAACCCTGGTACTGGACCTGTAAGTCTCTGCTCATGGTCTTTGACAAGAAGTCCTGTCATGACTCTGGACTCCTGGATGCCCCAGCACTGCGCCCAAAAGTGCACATCCTCTCCCATTCCAGACATGGTGCCTGCAGGGGAAGCTACAACCAGTTATGAGATGTATTCCTGCCCATTTGGATTTAAATAGGGCCGATTACCCACACTTTGCCATGACTGGATGGTTTTGAAAAGGCTAAGCTATGGGCAAACCTGCTTACCTAAGGTTGGCATTGCTTAAAGTGGTATACCAATCGGCAAATTGAGTTAGCTGGCCTACACATTGCTTACACCTACTAAGCTGGGCTGTGCAATGCTTAGTGTTGCTTAATATTTAATTTGCATTATATTTGCTTTTTGGCATTGATTTATTATTCATTACATGTTATATATGTGTTTGGTATACATGATTCATGTGTACGTACACTGTATGGGGTCCTTGTGTTTATAAGGGAACTTCAACACTTTATTACAATTACACCTCACATCTGGGCTTACTGCGGTACTCCAGTTCACATATTTGTGTTA
Source organism: Protopterus annectens (assembly GCF_019279795.1). NCBI lineage: Eukaryota > Metazoa > Chordata > Ceratodontiformes > Protopteridae > Protopterus > Protopterus annectens. The sequence continues at coordinate 24,941,339 of NC_056751.1, read as the reverse complement.
TGTAGTAGGTTATACAACATAAGACTGTATATAGATTCCTTTCACATGTCAAGTTTGATTTTCCCATAGTGAGGATTTGTTTGGTGATACCTCAATTGCATCTACTGCTGTCATGGCTTAGTGGTTATCTACTGTGACTATAGTGTATAGGGTTCTGGGTTCAAGACCTGCACTGGCTGTTTACTTTGTTTCTGGGCAGAACAGCGGGTGTTGCATACAGAGTGATTATGGTACTTTTAAGCGGGTTTGCGCAAAGGTAAGCAATGCTAACCTCCAGTTAAATATGCTTACAGACTGTTAGCTTCAATATGGCTTAACCTGTGTGCGCATTGCTTACCCCCTCGCAAATGGGCTTAAACCCACATACTAGTGCTTAAATATGCTTACTCCCACTTACTACTGCTTAATAGTGCTTACACTTGCTTACTAGTGCTTACTCCCACTTACCACTGCACTAATTTAGACAGTAATGTCTAATGGTTCTTGGGAAGGTGGGGGATTTGGATGCTTTATGGGGTCATCATTCATTACACATTTTGCCTTCTATTGGTATCCCTGATTCCTGTGTACATATACTGTATGGGGCACATGTGATTATCTGTGGACTTTGCAACATTATGACACTGACACCTCACATCTGCACAATACTCCAGTTCACAAATATGTTATTTAGTAGGTTATGCAACTAAAACTATTGGTCATAAAGTGATTTGACATGGAAAATGGAATGTGCCACAGTGGGACTCTAACCGGGAATGACTGCTCGTAAGGTGAATGCTCAGCACACTACAATATTGCTATACTGCTTCATTTGCATATATCTTGCTTTTTATCCTGTTCTGCCATTTAAGCTGCATTAACTGTAGCTAAGCGATAGGCAAACCCACGCACCTATGGTTAACTTTAATCTGTTTCATTAAAAAAAACCTTTGTATTTGTTGTTTTAACTATTGCTCATGTATACATGGGGGGATGTTGCTGGGGGTATGCGTACATCTATGAGTGGTCTCGCTCATTCTTTTGGGACTTGTCTGCTGTTCTTCATTGCAGGGGCATGTATATTCTGAGAGCTCTGCTCTCAGACACGCTCCCTGCACTCTTACATGCTCTGTGTAAGATTAGGAATTCTGGCAGCGCGCCTTCATTAATATGCATGGCGCACTGCCATCCTGCTCCTTAACGGCCACTTCCATGCAAAACTAAGCTAGTCCTACATGGAAGGTTAGTAAATCCAGGGAAAAGTCTTTACTTGAGCTCCTTAGATCACTCAAATGTTGTGTCCCTTCATGTGTTCTGCATTATTCACAAAGGCACTCTGGATAAATATTCCAAGGACTACAGCTGTGATTCTTGGAAGAACAAGACTACAGGTGTGGAAAATGGAATATGTCATAAGTCTGAGTCTGATGACAGCAGGCATGTGGTTAGCATATCTAAGCAGAAGGAGTGGGGAGTGCAAAGCAAGAAACGCTTTAAAGATGTTAGCAGAAGTCTCAGCATTCAGTCTATTTCCTCTCAAATCACATATTATTTTTCAGAGTCACACTCACTTGTCTTCAGCCAGTAGGGTTGAGACCTACAGAAAAGCCCCTTCTTTCTTACCTTCATATTGCAGAAAGGAAATGAATTGTCTTTTCTGCTTAAAAAATGACAATGTCTTCTCCATGTCTTCTCATTGCAGCAACAAAATGCTCATTTCTCAGTCATACTCCCCTTACTCATGAAATTATGTAATTATGTCAGAAGAGAAAAAGAACAGGGAAAGAGCCCTTATCAAACTGTGACAATACCAGATGTCCAGCCAAAAAATAACCTCCATTGTCTCTGACCTGAAATTTTTAGAAATGGTTGGTATCTCACATCTTGGACATAGTATATGTATGCCAGTTCTCCCACTGGTTGTCTCCATTAGCAGTAATTCTAGTCTTCCCATTGCTCAGCCAACATCTCTGCAACCATGGAAGGTAGGTCTTCTGTTCAACTAGCTATCAGCATTCCTAGATCATTCACTCCAGGCAGCCAGAGGCCTATCAGGAGCATGCATCTCTGGAGTGCTTGAGCCACATTTCCACTGCAACTGTCACACTGAGCTTGCTCCATCTGTGCCCTTTGTTTTTCTGTGGTTCCCTACTGACAGTGCAAGGCCTGTAATTATGAGTCTTCAATTTAAGATAAAATGTAAATAGTAAAGAGTAACAGTGAATCTAAAAAGTCACTATGATGTCATTGAGGAGACATTGAATTCTGTGCCCCCATACTGCTGTTACTCATTCATACTAACTCCAAGTCTGTTGTACCTCTGAGCATGGGAAATACTCTGAGGGACTGCAACCATAAACTTTATCTTCCTTTATCACAAATTGATTCTCACAATTCTGGGGACCGCAACTGTGTTCTTCACAATTTTAACAAGAACCCATTTTCCTAGCACTTCTGTTTATTCACTTCTACTCCATCCCACTGGCTACAGAAATTCTCTTTCTTTCAAAAGACTGTTTAGACAAGGATGGCAATTCTGTGACTCCCCTTATTGTCTTAAATACAGCATCCCCCTAATTTCAATATCTGTTACACTCTGCCACACCATCTCACACAAAGGCTGCATTTTCTGCTCATACAGGCTTTGTGCATCTTCAGGCTTGTTAACATAAAAAAAAACTATTTATATCATCGCCATATAGTCTGAATAATTATGTCAAGTCCTTGAACCATCCTGCCACAGGCACCAGCTAACTTTGAATAGGCTTGCCTTCTCTTGCATAGCTTCAGGGAGAAATCCCCTTCCACTTTACTTTGTGTGGTCAAAGCAGCTGCCTTTTTTGAGTATTATTCGGCCACAGTAGCCACTGTTCCACATTAAAATAATGGAATGCTAGAATGATCACAATAACTAGCTTGAGCACACCTGCCCTGAGGATCCATATGGCCTACATGGGGTTCCCAGTCTACCACAGTCTACATCCTTCCAGAATTTCTTGGCAAATGATTGTTTATTTTGCAATCTCTCTCTCTCACAATTCCATATCACCTCTTGCCCCAGGGAGCTCAGGTAATTTGGCCTTCTCCTGCTGAGACTGATTTTCTAAATCTTCATCTCTTCATGTTTGCAGAGCAGTTTTTCTACTTCAGCCTGCAACTGGTTGCCAACTTTGCACTACGTACAACTGGATACCTGCAACCTAGCAGATGTAGATCTGAGCTGAGCCACTTCTTTGGATGTGTTACCTACTGTTTATCTAAGACCTGTAACCTTTGACATCAGGTCACTAAGCAGAGAAAAGACTCATTCAGTTGGACAACTTTATTTCCACCAAATGAAAACTCCACCAACACTACTGTCAACTCAAAAACAGCACTCAGATCACCCCCCCCCCCCCATAGTTTCATGCAGAACTGCAGTCAAGCCTCCCAACACAGTCAAGATCCAGTCATTTTTCAGCAAGCTGTTGCCACATTTTCTAAGCAGTTTCCCTCCTACATCTCAAGTGGGTAATCTCGGAGAGTTTATTTCTTCTTCTACAGCTTGTTCGGTGATATGCACCAAGTCTCAGGGTTCACTTGGCTCCTTTTTTGCTTATATCTTTGCTTTCTTTCAGTAATGATATCTCATGATGTGAAATCAGTGGAAGTCTACTTGAATGATATCCTAGGTTAGATTCCATTTGGCTCAAGGTCAGCTCAAGTATGGTTAGTCAACTACTTAGTTGCCTGGTACAATACACAAATACACTGTCCACATTCATGCAGTCCAACAAACAGTATTCAATGGACATTCTACAGTGAATGCATGATCTTGTGTAGTATGTCAGTCAGTGAAGTACCAGTCGGATACCTCGAGACTTGCATATTCTTAGAATGGCTAGAAGGGCAGACATTCGTTATCTGTGAATTCTGCTTCCTTTGTGTATCTCAACAAGTCAAGAAAGTTTTTCGGGGGGGGGGTGAAAAAAAACAACATAAATGCAGTGTCATCAGAGCTAACAAAACTATGACATTTCATCCTTGTGCAGTTTGATTGTGTGAATTCATTCACAGCTTAAAGTAATAAGGTCTTCTTTAGAGTTATATGTAATACAGGTATATACACACAGAAACGCACCTGTCAACAAAAATACTGCATAAATACACAAGACTCTAAAAAGTAGGTGCACAGTTATTAAGAGATGCACTAGAAACACATTAGCGATGTAATTGTAGAATACAGCTCTATAGATGTTTTTTTACACAGTTCATTGAACCATCTTTCATCAGACACGCTTCCATAATTTTAATTTATCTGCAATTGTTGTTGGCACTTTTGTTGATACTGCACGAAAAAGTAAGAGTGAGTTTGCCCAAGAAATGGGATGGATTAAACAACTGTTGTTATGTATTTTTTACACAGCAGTGATGATGTCAAAGATAGAATAAATAAATAAGAGGTATAGTTGATCTGCTCACTACATAAAATACTGTCTGATGCCATTTGCTTTCCAGCACATATTGCTGTCTTGCTTTTAAAGGCTGTGTGTGTGTGTGTGTGTGTGTGTGTGTGTGTGTGTGTGTGTGTGTGTGTGTGTGTGTGTGTGTGTGTGTGTGTGTGTGTGCGTGTGTGTGCATGTGTGTGTGTGTTTTTGTGTGTGTTTTCTTTTATGTGAAACTTTATTCTGTTTGATTTCCTGGTTATGTATTATGCAGCTGAGTAAAAGTCTGTTTCATAAAAGGATATTTTCAAGCGTGCATATCTGTACAGCTTCCCTGAGTGAAGCTGAAGTCATTTTGAAAAATTTTATAAAGGTTTTCAGTTCAGCAAATTCTTCTTTCTGGACTTTTGATTTTACTAGGTTATCGTCATCAAAACAAGCTTCACCAAGTCATAATAGCACCATAGAATAAAAGTGCAGATATGATTTAATACTGCATATTTGCTCTATCTACCTTCTTATTATGACACGTTATGCAAGCAAAGCTTATCAGCTGTCATTTCCTATTTCAGTCCACTGGCACTGCAGAAATATTCCCATCTGGAATATTGATCACACAAGACTGGTTAGCATTCTGGGATCTGACATGCTGGATAGGCGGAGAACAGAATCAAAAGACTGATTTCTTATCTTTCTCAAGGGAATGGGTTGGCAAATCATGTTACTACGTAGCCGTTTAATGGTAGAGATCAAGGGACTATATCAATGTGTTACTAATATGGGTAGAGGAGCTAGGAGACAGCCATCCCAGCATGCAGGGAAGTATGGAAGCATAGGTTTCATGTACACCATTACAGACTGCATATCTGCCTCCTTGCTTCTACAGGGCATACCAAAGACTAATGTCATCCCCATATGTGACACTTGCGACTCCTTGCCATCTCTTCCCAGCATCCCTTCTAAGATGAGTTACAAAGGAAGACTACCACAGCATGTAATAATGGGTGCTGTCACTGGAGGCTGGGATCAAACAATGATAATCACTCCGGCGCTCTCTCTCTCTCTACACACACATATATATATATATATATATATATATATATGTGTGTGTGTGTGTGTGTGTGTGTGTGTGTGTGTGTGTGTGTGTGTGTGTGTGTGTGCGCGTGTGTGTAGCTATATCTACATATTTATATGTATGTATACAGATATACATATATATATATATATATATATATATATATATATATATATATATATATAGATATATATATATCTATATATATATATATATATATATATATATATATATATATTGTAAACTGGACAGGAAGCTGAGTTTACCTTGTGTGCCCAGTTATGATGATGGTTGCTATTTCAGCTGATATTCATTATTAAATCTAGGCTTCAGTGGAAAGAAGGAAAGAAAACACGGATTTGTCAAAGACTTCTAGGCTAAATCATTAATTTTGCCACTCCTTCACCAGCAGAATAAACAGAATAACATTTCACATGCCTTCTTGTATCTCACGACCTAAATGAGTAAGTTCAATACGGTTCATGTGTCACGCCAGATGGATTCTGAAGTGCAAAATACTCTTTTTCAATTTAGGTCAGCTTACTTTCAAACCATTACCTGAGCAGGGCTTTCCCTTTACTCTAAAGCATCACCCATTTATGTATTTGTTACTGTCTGCTGTCCTATTAGTTTTCTCTATCAACAACAAAACAGTCCCGAGAAAAGTCTGTGAAAAACAGTGCAGAAATTTGGTGCACTGAGCAGTGACATCTCTCTTCCTAAGCATGTCGCAGTGTCGTCCTTGATCCATATTTTTAAATGTCACTTACTGTCTCTTCCATTCTTGAAAACTTTCTGGTATTGATATTCAATGCCTTCACCTGTAATGATGCTATTGGTTTTATTTGCATGGTGCCTACAGTCTCTGGGATGAGGTGCCAGCAAATGCAATTCCCTTGATTTGCCCTTGCCCCCCATCACATTACTTGGTACTGCTGTATGTATCCCAAACTGCTCTATTATTTTCAGATGAGAGTTTAAAAACTGAAAATCTTTATTCACTTCATGATATGAAGATTGACCAAAAACACTGGAGCACAGATGACTGAAGGTGCTTTTATAGGCCTGGGATGGGGTTTAATGTCACTAGAGAAGGTTGATGAATATACTTAATTTGAGACAGGTGTTGATACACATTTGCTGCAGATTTTTACTCGTTATCTCATTGATGAAACTATAGAAATAAGTGGAATAATGTAATATATTACATACCACAATTATGTTATTTGGCAGTTAACATGAAGCATTGTACCCCCTCATTGTTATTTATGAAGCACTTTATAGTGCTTTGCAGTAAACAATTTTTCAGTAATTTGGCATGGTTATTATTTAATATTTCTTGAGCTGTTATTATCAAGTATGTCATTTCTACGTGAAATATAAAAATGATTATAGCTGCAACAAGAGAGAAGAATGATTTTATTAAAATGCACTTGAGAATATTGCAATAAAGTCAAGTATTGTTCCATTACAGAAGGACAATTAGTGTGAGAATTAATGTTGGATGAAGATTAAACCCTAGTAAGTCATTGGTAGCATGTCCTGCTACTGGATGAATTTGAATAATTAATAATGAAAATGACATGATTAAACTACATGTTGTTATTGTATAGAATGTCCTAGAATACTGGAGGGAAAATACCAGTACAGCGAAGCAGTTTTGTTTGTCAGTATATTTACATATGGTAACTTAACAGGGTTTCAAAACCAACTATTAGTGAAAACATGAACTCCAAACTGCAGCTGGATGGGCAAACTAGTAATGACAAAAAGGCACACTGATATAGCCCAGATAAAATCACCAACCTTTTATTAAAAGTAGCACAAAAAACATTCCACTGACTAAGCGCTTTCACCCTAGTAGGGCATCTTCAGAGTCAGTCAATAAGTTTCATCAAAGCCTTTATAAACACCTTTCAATCAGTATAATCAAGTCTAATTAAATAACAATGAATAACAATGAATCAATCACCTCATCCCCTTTTGTTAAATTAACCCTATGTTTGTTCATACAATTCTTTTTGTGTAATGTATATGAATCAAATATTCCTTATATTACACAATAGTATAAGATAATAGGGCAGTAGTATGTGTCCTACTATTCGGTATTCGAATATAAATTAATCAATAAGAAATATAAACCATAAAAAAATGAAAAATTAAAATATATATATGTTAAATAATATAACATCCATACAATGAACAATAAAATAAATACTAGTACTAACAATGGAACCGTAGGTAGATAGATGATACTCATTGTTCAAGTATACAAAATGCAAGCTGCCTTATGTTTCAAAATGCAAGCTAGAGACAGGGTGTCGTTGATGCCAGGAGTGTTACAGGCATCTAAACGAACCTGCCATAGGCATTCCCTCACCTCTAGAATAGTTTTAAAATCACCTCCAAAGTCTCTTGTATACAGTCTATCTATAACAAAAAAACTGGAAACATGATTGTAGAATAATGAGCGGCTGTAGTCTAGTGTTGTCCCAAAGTGAGAGGTGTACATAAATACATAGGCAGCATGTAAAACCATCGAGCAGAACATGTGATGGAACCTGACCTCACATTATGTCACCTGTGCACTTCACCAAAATATAGTGATTTATAGACACATATGAAACCTAGTTTCATCTGAAAATATACCTAGTGGATGTGCTGCCATTTTAGATCCCAAACCATACGTCAGAGAAAAGGAGCAGCACCAACATCAATTACAGCAGTTTGAAGCAAGTTTTCTTGTTTTTGTTTTTTTTTTATTTTGTTTTTTAGCAGGACATAATTTTTAAAGAAGACACAGTCCTTAGGAGGTATACAGTGTTTTAATGGTGTGTTATACATATAAGCCTTTGTCTTAGCAGAGACTATAAGTACACAGAGTAAGCGTAGTATGCTTACCTGCAACTAATACCTGCAAATAGCAAATGCATAGTATGTGTAGCTGTATGTCTTTACTGTGTTTGTCTGAAATAAGCCCAGTATCAGGCCTGCCTATAGCAATACTACCCTGTATGTCCTAAATACTCATTCTGTGTGTTTATGTTATGGGGACATCTGTGTAACCTCAATATCCTAGGTTATTAGTCCACTGTCAACTGCAATACCCTAGGTAACCCTTTAGCCATGCAGTCTGCAAAGCCCAGCCTTCTCTGTATATCCCTGTGTGCCTCTGTGGGGCATTCACCCCAGCTGTATACATGTACATGTCTGCCCCACCAACTGGTAATGGGGTATCATTGGACTATACTGCTCTCCATCATATGGAATATCAGGGGACCCTACTGCATTTCTACCCTTGACGAAACCTGTAATGTTGTGCATACCTATGGCAACCCACTATTTGTAATTAGTAGCCTATTGTCCTCAGCAATCAAGGACCTACATGCATGCATGCATGCATGCATGTCTCTTATTTCCATAGGTCTCACTATGTCCTCAAGAGGGGGGCAGATGGCAGAGGATGCACAACTTCTGCCAAGGTAGGAAATTATGTTCTACTACAGTCACTCAGGCCTTTAGGGGCTGCCTGGAGGGGAAGAGATGCTCACTAGCTACTACAGGGCCAGGTCTAGGAAACAATGGGCCATAATACCAAGGCCATTGGGTGTGGAATCACATAACACACCAATATTGGAGGTGTGTCACTGATATGATAAAACAGACCTGGACAAAGGAAGAGAGGATGGCCACCGGAAAGAAAGCACCTCCCACTGCAAGCATAACTGATAAGAAACAGTTCTTAGTGTGTCTGCGTGGAGATGATGAAGGCTCAAGTGTCATATCTGTAGGAGAGGTCATGGGTTCTGAGAGTATCGAGCCTTCACATGTCTCAGAGGGAGATGCACCAGGATAGTAACCAAAGTGAATGTGTTTACAACAGCAGTGCACGTACAGGATATAGACAGGCCACATATAACAATACACATGTTCCCCACACATATGTCTGACATGCATTCACATAAGAATGACAGCAGATGTATGTGTCTGTTGTATATCTACATATTCTGTACCACTGCATGCAAAACACAGGACCTGATGTGTAGCATAGGTATTTGGATTCACTTTTTTCTGTCTTGTATTGTACATTCACAGGCTGGACCATTGCTGTGATGACACTGGTACAGGTTGGATCTGGACAGTAGGCTGATGTCAGCACCTGTGTAGTGTCCAATGATGAAGTCAGGACACAGATCATGTCAATGTTAGATGACATGCAGGCACTGTCCATCTTTCTTTTGGGTGGTCCTACACCTATTGATCAGAGTGAAGGTACTGCCACACCTGCATCTGAGTTATATATAGCCTGTACAATATGAGTGCTCATCCATCCCATTTGGGGGAGGTCATCCACCCATGACCAAGCAAAAAGTGTTGCTTTCCCCTGTGATGAGTGCTGCAGAAAAGTGTACTGTATCTGATATGGATGAACCCATCAAATGGCAGCCTAGCAGGGATTCCTGGTACACTTGCATGTCATAGCCAACTCCTAAGGGGTCAATCAGCAGATGTGCAGGGCGGTAATCTGTCTACAGTCAGCTGACACCATGTTAACAGGGGGTCTATACTGTAACATTGAAGTTCTCTAACATAGAATGTTATAATATCAAACCCGTAATGTCGAATGCTGAAAACAGCGAAGGTGCAGGACATCAAATTCTTTCCCAGGGAAAGAATTCGGTGGGCCGTTGCTGTGGCTTCACTGTTTTCAGCATTCGATATGTTGGAGCGTTACAGGTCGGGTTCAGGTAAGTGTGCGATTGTGTGTAGGTTAGGGTTAGGGGTGGGTTAGGTGAGTTAGGGTTAGGGAGCGGGTCAGGTAAGTGTGCGGTTGTGTGGATGTTAGTGTTAGGGCACGGGTTCAGGTAAGTGTGCGATTGTGTGTAGGTTAGGGTTAGGGGGTGGGGTAGGTGAGTTAGGGTTAGGGCGTGGGTCAGGTAAGTGTACGATTGTGTGTAGGTTAGGGTTAGGAGGCGGGTTAGGTGAGTTAGGGTTAGGGCGCGGGTGAGGTGAGTGTGCGATAATGACGGACCTTAGAGTTAGGGTTGGGTTAAGGTAAGTGGATAGCTAGTACTGTATGTAAAGTTTAGTTTAGGTGTAGGATTTTAAGTGTATGTGTGTGGATGGCTGTTTTTTGTGTGTGTTTGTGCTGTGTGTATGTTTCTCGGAATAGCAAATTTTTTCCCTGGGAAAAAATTTGCTATTCTGACTGTTCGATGTTTTCACACTTCAGAGTTTAGGGTTCGATATAATAACATTTGATGTTAGAGAACTTCAATGTTATGATATAGACCTGTTAACAGAAAGATGATTGGTATGATCCATGGCTTCTGTAAGTATATTACACAACACTACCAATTCCTTAGTGAGACAACAGAGTTCAGACAGGATGTCATGTTAAGTCTCATAAAGGCTATGCTGGTACACATTTCTGCCATATCTACCTTCATGTGGAGGATAGCAAGTGCTACAATCACTATCATGTCCAGTTGTGTTGTCTGTGGTCAGGGGCATGTGTGTGTATACAGGGTGGTTAAAAGACCATTACAGAGTATACACTCTGCTCCTGCAAGTGTGGGAGTTTCTCACTCCACCACCCCATTTTGTGGATAGAAACTGCTCCCAACTTTCAGTGGTAGGTCACCTCACCAGCAGACTCTATAAAAGGTCCCATTCCTGCAATACTGTAATATCCCTGTCATGGGAGTCCTCTTGTCCTGGCACATCAAGTCAGTACAGTTGCCCCGGATCACAGTCTAAAAGTGGCACTCCTCTCAATCATGGATCCATAATGCCACCCCACCCTCTCAGCAGAGAACATTTAACTCATTAAGTCCAAGTACCATTGCATGGTCCCTCTGCGCTTAAATCCAACCATGCTATGAGATGGTAGGAATTGAATGATGTTGCACCTGAGTGCCTTCCATAAGCGCCATTAACTTTACAGTCCTATTTTAGCTCCAATGTTGAAAAATAAGTTGCAAAAGTAACTGAACTTTGCCAGTTACCTTCTCAACTTAGGTTTCAGTGTAGAGTTATGTGACAGTCATATTGGACTTTTCTGAGAAAATTGGCTTGCCATGCACTCTGTATTTTCTTCTGATTACAGCAAGTCAATTCTTTATGCGTTTCATGAAGCAAGTGGTGGCAGCCAGTGGAATTCTTGCAATCCAAGCCACCACTTGCATAACACCTCCATCCCCAGACCTAAGTTTCCTTTGTTCTGTCAAAATAAATGGAGGGTCCAGTAGTAGCTATTCCCTTTCTTTTTTTGACATTTTCAGAATTTACCTGCATTGCTACTGGATCCCTTTATTTATTTTCTGTGCCGATTGGTTTGCGAGACAGGAGAATTCTACCGCAGTCATGGTCTAAGAAGAAATGCTGCAAGTCAAACAGCTGCAACAGAGATCTTTTTTTTTTTTTTTTTTAATAATGTGACTCACTTCAACAGAGGACCAGCTTAATATTTCTTTGCTGAGGTCAAGACTAAGGTAAGATGGTCTAACAAATACACAAATGTGTGCTTGATATTTGTATTACTATTTTAAAGAGTGCTTTCGGCATTACTATTTTAAAGAGTATTACTTACTTCTGTGGTTTTAACATTTTAATGGGCGTTATTGTTGTGATAATCCTTCAACCAATGACATGACATTACTGCTAATTTAAACTGGATGTGATGTCAAAATGGTGATTCTGAAGAAGTTTCCTGGAGGGAAACGAAAGCGCTCAATCCTTGTATTTTGGAATAAATTGTGTGTTACGTTTACAATTTTGTGGCACTGCTTCATTGGTGCTTTGCTACTGAAGTTTTCTTGTTTTATTATATGTAAAGCAAATGCAGTTATGAATGTAATCCTCAGGACTGCACAGTCATTTTGCAATATGTTTCCTTTAGAATTAAGTCCCCAGTAAACACTGTATGGTTGCCATTAGAAAGTCAATCCCTACTCACAGAAAATCAGCTTTTAGTTCATTCTTATGGTGTTTCTTCCAAATGCAATAATTTCTGCTACGTATTTGCTTTCCAAATTCTTGTTCATGACTGGCAGCAATTTAGAACTGGATGATGTAAACGTTTTATGGATATTTTAAAGAGCTATAGCCCATTTCTAGTAGTACCATGAGACCTAAGGCTATGGGTTAATTTGTGTGTGGTTGCGGCAAATTGCTGAATGCAACAAACTCTGGTACAAGTCGGGGACTAAATAATAGCTTACTGATATACAAAATAATGTATCTGTACTATGCAGTCAAAAATCTAAACAGATTAATAAACAATCAGGCTTAATTGGCATTAGCATCACTTGTTACAATAGCTCTGTAGCTGTGTCACCCACAGCTGAATAACCATTGAATGATGAGATACACACAGGATTGCACAAACATTACAGTTATCATGTCAACAAAATGTATGGTGACTCTGGTTCACTTCTGTTATACTGCATGAATCTCTGTGGACAGTTCTAATTACTGTGCTCATTTGTTTCATCAAACCTGTACCTCTGCTCTCCTCTGTTAATAAAGATTGATGAAGAAACTCTCTCTAAACTTTGTGTTTTCAATGAGCTTCTCTAACAGTGGTGACATCTTGTATCTCTCTTTTGTATTTGTCTTTGAAATGTCCGCAGTTATGGGGGCTGCTAAGTATGGTGAATACTGAGTAAACTTCAGCATACTAACGTCTGAGACTTCATAGCTTTCTCTCCTGACTTTAGAGATGGACTTGATTGTGATGCATTAACTTCATACTGATGAGGTAGAGTTATTTTCTAAGCAGACCGGGCAGTGCAGTCACAGAGATCAGTTGTTAACCTACTAATGGTGTTAGGCTACTCAACCTGGGACAGTTCAGCAATGGCCTTCCTGATGATGAGCCAGATGGGAGAGGTTCACCTTTGCATTACCCTGTCGGGAATATGGGCTTTGCAAGTGGACATCTGCACTGGAGTATTTTTTGTCCTACAAAAACACTGGCAATCTGAGTGGATTATTTGATTTTGCTGCCTATGCCTCCTTTCATTTGATGATAACGTTGTCCTTTTGCATTCCACATTGAACTACATTTATCCTGAACTGCAGAACTGTAACATACGGTGCAGATACACAGTTACTGAATCACAGGTCCTTTTAGCATTAATTTAGGGTAGGGTTTCAAGGTTTTGATGGTTAATTTCAATTAAATCATTAAAACAAAAGTCCATTTTTTTGCATTTCAGAAACACTAGGAACCACAACTATATGTACAATAACTATAACTTAAGTTTACGATAATAGTTTTTACTTAATGTTTATTTTTTAAGCTTTGTCTGCCCCATGTTCAGGGATTAATGTATGCTATACTAGAAAGAAACATTGAACTTACTGGCAACCTGTTTCTACATTGGGTGTACACTAATTCTGGCATGGAGCAACCATATATTTTGGACAACATTTCTGGCTTTGTCAGTCATGTGTGAAATTTAGGTGAGAGGAAGGACCGAGTAATATAAAAGTGTCATACTACTTTTACTGATTTACTCTGGTCTTTTCCTAGCAGATGGCAATGACTCAGTCTTACATTACACCTACACCAGGAATTGTATGAACTGCTGCACATAACCTGTTGAGTAGACATTATCACTTTTGTCTGAGTATGCAGAACCTTGAAGTAATGAAATGCGACTCATTATCATATAATTAATTTACAATATGTGTAGTTACATTATAATACTAAGTCATTATCACTTGTCAGGTAAAACTCTCAGCAGCTCCCACTGTTATTCACATTACTAATAGTTATTTTCACACTGAAGAATGCACACGCCAGATTTTGGTTTATGTCAATGTGGAGTCATGCTGAAGCCCCCCTCCCCCCCCCCCGCCCCAGTTATCATTTTTATCATTGTTTCTATTGTAAGATACAGATGAAAGTATCCATTGTGGCTATATAGTTCATATTTTTTGTGAGTTACTGCAACTGAATATCATATCATGTAATAGTTTCCTGTATCACACATTTACTATATAATGTTCTGCCGTGTTGCTTTCCAACTGCCTCTGTGCAGGTAAGTAACATCATATTATTCTATACTGTTGTGTTTTTCAGCTGTAAGTTCAAGTGAAAGGAAACATGAACCTGAATGAAGATGCCACCTGTTCATGAGAAATCAAGCAACATTTACTTGGGTGAGGAAACAGACTCTGATGGCAGTGCCAGTGGTTCAAACATGGGTGTGGATCTCTGAACATGACATAATGCCAGTCAGAGTGAAGATGAAGATTATGACACAAATGATGCGATTCCACTAGCATGTCTCCATGAGAGGGCCATTGCCTGTGATAAGGGTGATGCCCCTGTCCCAGCCATTCCAGACAGACCACTGCGACATGCCACAGCAGACCCAACAACTGATGGTGAAACTGACCACGATAGTGAGGATGAGGTACCACTTGCACTCCTATGGAATGTTGGCACACATACCAGTGGTAATTAAGTTCAATTTGATTTTGACACAGAGGATGAATTGCCTCTATCTGTGTTCAAGAATGAGCATAGTATCACTAATGACCTATGAAGTCCTCCACAGTCCAGACCACTTCCAGTGCTGACAGGGATGTGAATGTGTCTCCTACTGTACATGCGGTTCAGACTAGTCCAGAGTATGTGGATTGGATTGGAGAAAATCCACTAGATCTGAGTCGCAGTAGCTCCTTGTCAAGCAAGGATATGATGGTGCCTCATCATGGAATGTCTGTTAGTACTTCACTCACAAGTGCATGCAATACAGTTGGTACTGACAATGATCATAGAGGACCATCTATGAACCATACAGGACTTTCCATTCCAAAATGTGCCAGGTTACCCACTTAAGTACGTCGAGCATGCCCACCACGTAAGATCACTGGGAAAAATGCCTCACAGCAGTACACATTGATTTATTTTTTCTTAGTTTTTTCAACTTTGTCTTTGCACTATTTGTTTTTCTAGACCCTTGACATGTCTACTTGTTAGTGTTTAGGCATTTAGTTGGTGTAATAGTAATGTGGCAACTGTTTGTTTCAGACTTCAACCAACTTCAGTGTTTGTTTCAGACTTTAACTAACTTTAGTTTTGCTAGCACTGTTGTTAACAATGAAGTATTTTATTTGTTCAATTATTGATTACTTATTTTGCTAGAAGAGGTAGTAATTTGTTGCAAATATATGTAACATGCATTTTGCATTTTAAATCACAACTTGTGTACCACAGTGAGCAATGTCTCTTTAAGTTAATTGAGTGTAACTTGTGTGGCTTACAACACCCACTTTTTTATTTAGTATTTAATGATGAAGTTTTTATGACATTTTTTATCTGAAGAAGTCCTGCTAGTGATCAGGATGAAAAGTGCTTTATTTTTATTGTTGGTTTGCAGTTTGTGTGTACTTTTTAGTACCTTGTGAGTGTTTGCTTCTGGATTAAACATCGTTGGTTCGCTTACTACTCTCATTGCCTTCTTCACTGGTACACATTGATGACTTTGCAGGTTCAGTAGGCCCTGTAATCAACCAGGACTCAGATAGCACAGAGATAGACTAAATTAATTTGATGTTCCCAGAGGAGCTGTATCCCCTTATTGCCAATAAAACTAATCGCTATGCTGCACAGAAGCAGGCTGCAGCAGGCAAGGTTGATAAGCGGTGGAGTTCTGTTTGTCCTGGAGACATACACACATTTATTGGTGTTAGAATATACATGTCTATTGTACATTTTCTGGATTACCAACAGTACTGGGAAACACACCATGTGTATGGTCACTTCCAAATAACTGAGTACATGACCCAAGAGAGGTTGAAAAACTTTAGCAATATTTCCACTGCAATGACAACTGCCTAAGCTTATCACAGGGCTCTGTGGGTCATGACAAGCTACATCATGTACGGCCAAGTACTGCATCTAGTATTGGCCGTACATGACAAGCTACATCATGTACGGCCAATACTAGATGCAGTACTTCATGCATGCAGGACACAGTACAATGTGCATCATGAGGTGGCAGTAGACAGAGCCACGAATGGCTTCCATGGATGTTTGACATTTAGACAGTTTGCATCTGGTAAGGCAGAGAGGTATAAGGTGTGGGTGTTGGCAGACTCTCACAATGAGTATGTACATAAATTCCAGCCATACACTGGAAAGACGGAGCAGAATACAGAGGTTGAACTGGCACACTGAGTTGTGGTTGACTTAACTAGGGGACTGATTGGAAAGAAGCATCACATTTACTTTGATGACTTCTTTACCTCTGTCCCTCTGGCACAGCAATTGCTGCAAGATGGTCTATACTACTGTGGAACCATGCACACCAATAGGTCAGGATGGCTTCTAACAATAAACAGACAGGCCATTGTTAAAAAACCTTGAGAGTACTATAAGCAGTTGCAAAGTGGCCCACTGCTGGCTACTGAATGGAAGGATAGCAACACAGTATTTCTCCTGTCAGCCAACAGTAACCCACCCTTGTCAGTCTCCAGCACACACAGAATAAAGTATGATGGAACAAAGGCATCATTGCCATGTCCATCTCTTGTAAGCATATACAACACTTACATGAATGGGGTGGACAGAACTGATCAGCTCAGGACACAGTATCCAACTGCCAGAATGGTTTGCAAATGGTGGCTGTACTTGTTTTGGTTCTTATGGGTCGTGGCTATAGTGAATGCTTTCATTATATTTCATGAAAGTAACAGCCATGAGCAGCTGTCATGCTCTGGATGCACTATTCCAGCAACACAGTTACAGTTTCGAAGGAACCTAGGCTTGTACCTCCTTTCCAGTTACAAGAAGAGGAAAAAATGCACTGAGATTACTGTCCCAGAGGCTGTGAGCTGATTTGAGCATGGCTCACACTCTCTAGTGAAATGGTGGAAAACGATGCAAAAACTGTGCCAGCAAGGGTAAACATGCTGAACCATCATGGGGATGCCCCACTTGCAAGATCAACCTGCATGTTAAATGCTTCGGCAAGTACCACGGCCATAAAGGCCTTGTGGATTGCTGACAGCAGGAAAGGCACAGTATGCAATGTACAAGATATATCAAGTTATGTAGTCATATGGCAGCAGGGAGCTTGGAGAATCTTCAGCTCTGGTGCTGAATACTGTGTGTGTCACTGGATGTCCTACCTAAACACCATGAATCTTAGGATGATCCTGGATGGCAATGGAGATCTTGGATACTCTTCAGCTCAGTCCCACCGTGCTGCTTGGTAAGTCTTTTTTTTTCATTTCCCATGTGTTCTTTGCATAGCTCTCCTGTCACTCTCCCTCCCCTCTGGTAAAGTAAATGTATTTAGGTCAGGGTAAGAGACATTAGATTAGTTCCCCCTTTGAGTTCTTATGTCCATTGCTGAAAGGACACATGGAAAGGGAAAAGGCAGAGGTAAGGCAAACTGCTGACACTGAAGCAAGTAATGAGACAGTGCCAGTATCAGCAGTCTGAGTGGGTAGTCAGCACAGGGATGGGACATATTGGGTGCCCTTGAGTATCACTGAAGCCCCTTGCCTATCCTGTGTTCAGTAGTGGAGTGGCAGTCCTTAACCTGTTTTTTTCTCTTTACATATGCCCTTTCTGTAGCCCCTTGTCAGTATCCATTCATGCAGTATTTTGGCTAGGACAAGAATGTGTCTGTTTATAGTGATTTGTACCCACTGCTATTCTGACAATGTGTGTCAGTTGATGTTTTCCTGGTTGGTAGGTATGTACCTCTGCATCATCATTGCAAATAATGAACCTTATCAAAAGAATAATGGGTAGGAGTGAAGATTCAAACTGGCAAACAAGGTAATGCATATTGGATACACACACACACACACACACACACACACACACACACACACACACATATATATATATATATATATATATATATGTGTGTGTGTGTGTGTGTGTGTGTGTGTGTGTGTGTAGTAATCCAATTAATCTCTCAGACATCCCCAGTAACCTATTTGCATTTCTCCCCTATGCAGGTGCTTCCACTTTGTGACAATGGCATGACTTCAAGATCAGGGGAACGACAAGTGAGAGTGTGGGTGTGTGGCCATTCCTACATACGCTGGGTTGCCAGCCATACTTGCAGAAGTGAGAAATACTATAACTTGAGCTAACTGGATTGCAAGAAGAGGTATGCATTGGAGTAGACTCCTGCAGTTGTTGAAAGAGAATTGGAGGAAAGTATGTCATCACTCATCCACTTAGAGAGCTGCAGTTTGAAATCAAGGTGATTTTTGAACAGATGCAGTCGTGGTGGCCATGTTGTCATTTTGTATGGTCTGACATAATTTCTCACCAGAACTAGAGAAATACAAACAGTTAACGGGCAGCCACAAGGTCAGACTGTTACAGAATGGGTTCATGGGTGGCTTGATGCACAGGGTCGGCAGATCAACAATTAGCCATAACAGCATCACTGCAGTAGATGTTCACCTTTTCAGAAGTGATGGAGTTCACCTAAATGAAGATGGCATTGACCTGTTCTTGACTGATCTACACAATGGCATGATGGCAGCAATCCATGATATACTGGAAACATACACCAAGTGACAAAAGATGGAAAACAACCATGATGAAGTAAGACCAGTATGATAAGTAAAATTCTATTAAATTTTATGAAAACCTTTTTCACTACTTACAGCACAGTAAAAGAACTGTTACTGTATACTGTACTCATATGTACAGATATTTCATTTTATGACTCAGATTATGAAAATGTATGATAATTTTCATATATTTTATAAGTCTGCTAGGGAACTTGTCAACATGCTGAGTAAAACCTAATTTTAAAATGGTAACAGAATTATTTGTATGCTGTACACATGTACAGATATCACAGTTTGTTTAGGACGTAGGTTATGAAAATTATGATTTTTTTTCACATGTTGCTAAATAACTTTGCTAGGGAACATGTCAACATGCTATGTAATACCTCATTTTGAAGACAGTATTAGTACTTACAAGACAGTAAAAAATGTATCTGCATGCTGCACATATGTACAGATCACAGTTTGTTTAGGACTTAGATTATGAAAATTGGTATTGTTTCATATTTTGGTAAATAACTGTGAAAGAGAATGTGTCAACATGCTGAATAAGACCCATTTTTGAAGACAGTATTAGTACTTGCAAGATGATAAAAGAACTGTATCTGTGCACTGTACACATGTTCAGATATCACAGTTGTTTATGATTTAGGCTATGAAAATTAGTATATGTTTTCATATTTTGGTAAATAACTTTGCTAGGGAATATATCAACATACTAAGTAATACCTAATTTTGAAGACAGTATTAGTACTTACAACATAGTACTAGAACAGCATCTGTATGCTGTACACATGTACAGATATCACAGTTTGTCTATGACTCAGGTTATGAAATGTATTAAATTTTTTCATATTTTGGTAAATAATTCTGCTAGGAAAGATGGCAAGGTGATGAATGAGATATGCTTTTGAAGCCACTATTAAAATGTACAACTTCATGTAATAATATGAATTGTGAGTATCATACATGGACAGACATCCCAGTTTTTTGCTTGTAGGATTATGAAAATTAATATATTTGCCACATTTCTGTGAATATGCATGCAAGGAAGTAAGCAAGGTCAGGGGTGAAGTGTAATATTCACAGTAGCACAAACAAACATTAATTTCTGAAAAAAAATTAATGTTCATCTATGACAAGGACAGAAATCAAATACTTGGCTTATTTGTCACATTATGGAAATTAGGATATTTCTCATTATTCTGCCCATCTCTTTGCAAAGGAGCATAGTGACATCACACATGATGTATCATTTTAAATCTGACATTGAGCCACACAACTTGTACACTGTCTCTTACACATGATGAGATATTATGCTTTGTTTAGTTATCGGAGTATGAGAAATATAATATTACTCATATTTCTGTGAATACCTCAGTAAAGAAGCATCACACAGTAATGGTTAAGGTATCATTTTAAAGCTGATATTCATGCAAACAAATTAATTGCAAATTGTATGGGTCTACATGGTACGTTCAACAAGATGTTGTGATTTGTTTTACCAAAAAGGTAAAAAATATGCATAACATCAGCATTCCTTAGCAAATATTTAATAATGACTTAGATACACACCATCAACATTTACACCATTGGGAAGATCAGTGTCTACTGAACAACTTTCGCTTTTACATTTTTAGCCTAGCCCTTATAGTTAAACAGTTATAAACATTTGTTTTTTTTGTATTTCTCCAAATCTTTTGGGTTTCTAATACCATGACTGGAATGGACCCCATTCCTAAGTTTAAGTATGATTAAAGTTCATGCGATTTGTATTGTTTCAATCTTTGATGTCAGGCAAAAGTGCTCTTCACAGCACGCGCAATGTGCCCAGTAATGACTCCTGCAATTCGTACAGGGTTACATGTATTGGTAACATCTCTAAGTGCGATTGTAGATTTTTTTTTAAATGACCTGTTGCTCCAACTACTGTTGGAACTATCTGGGTATCTTTCTTCCACATTGCTCTCATTTCTGCCTGCAGATTCTGATATTTTATGACTTTGTGTCTCCCTGTAGACATGACACTGTAGTCACTAGGTGTGGTGATTTCAATGATCAGTTCTACCTTTTGTCATCTTTTCATGGACCACTATATCCAGTTTTCTAGCATCTATCTTTTGAACTGTTGGTAATGGGTGATCCCATGTGATGTAAACTTCATCTTCTATGATGTTTTGTGGCTCATGTTTCCAGTGTTTTTCAGCCACTTCACTATCATAATGTTTGCACAATCCCCAGTGCAACAGTCTTGCCATATTATTATGCCTGTCAGTATACAGTCCTTCTGCCATTAGTATGTCACAACCTGCAGCAAGATGTGCGACTGTTTCCAGTTTGATTTTACAAAACCTACATTTGTCTGTTTCTCCCACATGTTCAATGTTCTTCATAAACCACCATGTACATAGCCCACTATTTTGGGTCGCCGATATTAACCTTTTATCTCTTGGTTTGTATTCACCTCTCCTTAACCATTCCTTCATTCATTCCTGATCAGCATGAGGTTCTTCCAGAAGTTTTCTATACTTGTAACTATATTTATGCATTTTCCACATTTCTTGCCTTCTTATCACTGGTCCTTCACCTTATATTCTTTCTTTTGTATTTTGGCACATTCAGTTGCTGCCTGATTTTTATCCACAGCTGGTTTGATTTCCATTTCTGCTTGACACCAATATGCTTTTGCTAGATTAAGCAGAGAAGTCATTTTAGATTTATTCTCCACATTTCAAAACTTTCACTATGTTTGGGTCTTGTAAGGTCAGCAGATATGTGTGCAGTCCCACAATTGCAGATCTACATATATAATCAATTTCAAGGAGGCCCATCCCTCCTTGGGAACGGGGAATATATAATCTTGGTGTGCACTGATTTTTATAAATCATTTGGTGAGCATAAAGCGCCCTTCTTGTTTTCCTATTTAATCTATCCAACATGTTTTGGGGCTAGTCAATCACTCCAAATCTGTAAGTTAGGAAAGAAAGAGCAAATTGGTTTATAGCTTGGATTTTGTTCCTTGATGTCAATGCTGTTTTCAGGATTAATTTAAGTCTTCTAAAGTACTCCTTACTAAGTTTTAAGGTCAGTACTAGGCTAACTGCCCTTGCGAGCCATCTTTAAGCCTAGCCAATTATCCCTTGTGAGACTCAAACCCTGCACCTTGTGTTTGTAAGGCAAACACTTTAACCATTAGGCCACCCTCCCAACCCTTTTTTTATACACATTTGTTCATGTTTTATTGTTGATCCTTCATCAATTCCCAAATATTTATACACTCCCTCTTGCTTAAGTTCTTTTATATCACATTCTTGTCCCAAACTGATGTTTTCTTGGTGTTGCAGTTTTCCTGCTTTAAAGGTTGCTTTTGCGCATTTATCAGGAACAAATTACAGTCTTATATCATCTGAAAAAGTTTTGACAACTTGCAGTTGTGCTTTCAGTTCCTCATCCAATGAGCTATATAGTTTTAAATCATTGGCAAAGAGAATATGAGAAGTCTTTGCACTTTGTTGTTTTCTAGGAGCCAAATTATAGCGATGGCCTAAGCTGTTAAGTAGACAGCATAATGGGTTAAGGGCAAGGCAGAATAGCAGCAGTGACAGAGAGTCACCCTGGAATACTCCCCTTTGAATTTTTATCCCTGTGATAATAATTTGTCCTTTATCATGGCTTAATTGCAAAGTGGTCTGCCACTGTTTCATGGTCACTGTAATGTAGTCGATTGGTGTTGGGTCTTTCTTATACATTTTTAAGCATGAATATGGGATACTATCAAATGCTTTTTTGTAGTCAATCCATGCCATACTTAGATTCTTCCCCTTTTTACAGTTCTCCACTATGACTTTATTTAACAACAAATTATCCTTTGTTCCATATGACTTTCTTATTGTCCTTTTGTTCTACTGCCATAATTGAGTTTTCTTCTAAATGACTAAACTCTGTCAGCATCAATTCCTGTGTATAGTTTACATGTCGTTGGTCTATAATTTTTAGGGTAACTTGCAGGTTCACTCTTAAGTAGGAGCATTATTTTTCCTGTTGTTAGCCAGGTTGGTGTCTGTTCAGAGTGCGCATATAAATAATTCTTACTCAGGCTAAATCTTCATGCAAAGATGTTAATACTTTAAACTAAATGTTAGGTATTGCATCTGGGCCTGGGGTTTTCCAATAAGAGGCTTTTCTTAACTTTGTTTCAATCTCTCTGGCTGTTATTTCATCCCATTTCATATCCTGTACCTTTAAACTTCTTATTCTTTCATTTACTTCTTCTATCCATTGAGTATCTTTGTTGTGTTCCACAGGATCTTCATAAATACTTCATAAATACTTCTCCAAAATGTTTTCTGTATGGTATTACAAATGGTTTATCTGAGAAGTGAGGTCAGGCTGCACTGTTGTTTCTATGTTGGAAGTAAGCAGACAACATTTTCTGAGCTGCTCTGGAGTGAATGAGTTAATAATACACAGAGTACTCTTGCCACAAAACACCTGTTGCCACCTCCAGTGACCCCACTCAATTTGTAATATAAGCCACATGTTATTGTGTCCCTTGGGACCTCAGAAAATTATGATGACTGAGACTCACTCTTCCCTCCCTCCCTGCCTCCTATATGTTATATGTGGAGATATTTCATAGAATACAAATAATTATACTAGCAATTATATCTAAATGCCACAGTTTTACATGGGATTAATGATTTTATGACCATCACATCAGTACTCAAATTAAGAACTGCAAAATTATAATTAGAAATTATGTTCACCTTCAGTATTATATTGTTTGAATGTTTTTTTGAGAAAAGTGCACTCAATAAAAGCTTTTTGTTACAGAGGGTATTTTTAGCTATGTAGAAAAACATACACATAACATTATTCACTGGATATACTGTTACTAGACACATGGTCTGTTGTTCATCTTCAGTAAAAGCACTGCATCATTTTTATGCAATAGGTATCTCATTTTACAAGACATATTAATTAATTTTGTTTTAGTAATTGAAGACTTCCTAAGTACTTTCACAATATGGCATTTAGGAAGTAATTATATTATAATATGTATTATACATTGTTTTGGCTAAAGTATTTATAACTGCATAACCACATATGTTAAGGGTTATACTCTCCACTGGGAGTATGACACCACTAAGCACTTCCTTTGTTTGTTGTATGTTCACTTTCAATTTTAATTGAGAATGTTTTAGTTGAAAGGTTTATGGTCAGGTGACGCATTTAACTGGAAACAAATTAGTGGTGTAAGAAGAGATACTCAGTTCTGAAGAAGTCCCTTTAAGTACAGTGGGCTGAAAGCATTCATTTTTTATGTATACAAATGCTAAATTTCTTTGATGGTCATTATAAATAAAGTGACTTTTCATCTTCGATTTATTCCACAGTATTTACCCCTAACTGGGAAAAGCCGAAAGACAAATAACAACATTTAGAGTTTCCTTCATTTTGTGCACTTGGTTGCACAGAAGCATTTGTCATTTAGTTCCAGGTTTTCTTTGCTTTCTTGATCCTGTTTTGTGTACATGATGTGAGATGTCTGATGAAAACTGAGACCATACACTGCCAAGCATAGTTTTAACTAATATTGCATGCATTATGTTCATTCTGTATGACACAGCACTGTTAGTGTGTGATCATCATTGTCCCACAGAGCTGGGTTAAATGATGCTTTGTCTTCACTGTCATGTACTGTGCCCATTGCAGTCAGAGGGGCTCATCTGCTAGCAGCTGTCTCTTGGCCTCACTGTTTATACCAGCTGAGGTTGGTGTGTTGGCTGTGATAGGATGGCAATAGTGGGTCCAGAGTATCCTGGGACTGATATACCATGCAGCATGCTATAAACACCTTACAAGTTGTGACAGGGGCACACTGCCTGCCCCCCAAGATATATCCAGGCAGCAAAGCCAGACCTTCAGCAGACCAAACATATGCTGCGTGATCTTTCTGGTTTGTGTATGGGTGGTGATATACTGCAGTTCAACCATGCTGTATGGGATCCACATGGGAGTGATTATCCAGGTTTCCAGTGGATATCTGACATCATCTGTGGCACATTGGTAACACAGGGGAATAAGACATTTGTTCACATTGCTTTGGCTCTGCCTGTACTTACCAATTAGTCAGCCATGTGGAATTTCACTATGCAGGAAGTGCTGGTATAGCTTATTTGTATGCCAGATATGGGACTCATGGACACTACCTAGGGTGCAGTGCAGACCTACCCTCCGTGTTGCACACTACCTGCCAAGTGATAGAATATTAACCCTTCTAAATAACATAACACAGTTTATGGACATCAGGAGGGGCCTTTATTAACACATGTGTGCAATCTGTAACACTCAGCATTTCATGGCATTTAGTGATGTCATAAAAAGCCATATATGGCAGTAGCTCTGTGCCCTGCTGTGGTGAGGAAACAAATATATTAATCCACATGTGGAAGTAGTGTACTGAGGAATGTATAGAGTATTCTGCAGGCTGATGCCTGTAATATGCACAATCTGCCCTCTGTTTATCTCTGGATGGTCCCTGTAGGTAGTATCGTAAGTGTTTCACATACCTTAACATCCGCCAGCATAGGAAGTCCACTCTTTCCTCCCGATCTTGCTCGTGGGATATACATGCCACCCACTGCCCATATAATATCTCTGGCCACTCAAAAAATGGTCTCACAGCTGCAGGATAGTTAACCCTTGCCAGTTGATATAGTATCTGTGCCACTTTAGCTCAAGCCTCCTGCAACCTTGTTAGACTATCAGGTCAGTGGTTGCAGCACTTACATGCAATAAATGCTAATGCTCCAGCACAGCTGTTGCTCCTGGCATCTTTGTTTGTTGCAACTTCACAAATTCACTATGCTTTTTTCCTTAGATAGTGAAACACAATTTGCTACATGCCTCCTGCTGTCTATGTCTATGAATTATGACTTGCTTTCAGTGGCACACACTTGCAGATCTTTATTTACATGTCATTCTACATTCATCTGCATATGCCTATTCTTACACTGTTTTCTTCACTGCTCAGTAGTGCTGCCCAGTGCTGTGAATTGCACCATGCCTATTGCATGGCAGCTTCCTATGTAGCAGTGCACAATATAATACACAGGTTTTCTATAAATACTGACCGTGGTATCACTGGTTTCACAATATGAATGCATGTTGTGTTCATTTGGTTGTGCTATATATTGGCTGTGTTTTACAGCATAGGTTTGACTGTAAGAAAGCATGACTTCACAGAAAATAAAATGATGAAAGGATTGATTAGAAGTGACTTTCTTTTCACTGTACCTCTGCATTATATGCTTAAAGGTCTGGTACAACATAATAAGTAAGACTGAATTCTGGTACTACCTTGGTAGTGCAACAATAGGCACTGGCAGTGTGAAGAAACACTGCAAGCAAAGCATCCCTGCATAAAAGACAAAGCAATTTAAAAACAAAGAAATCCCGATTACAGACTGAGATTTAAAATACAGAAGATACCAAAAGAGTTTATGAGGTATTGGAATTATATGTATTTTATAAACGTTTGAGTAAACCAGAAAATAGAATTTATTGTTAGCGCTTTCAGATGCAAAAGGTATGCAACCTTCTTCAGACAACATGAATCACAAATTAAGGAATTTAAATAAACCCTTAAAATGACATCATTATTCATAAATTAGTGTTCAAAGCAACAACAACCTAGATGCAAAAAAAAACACTTTTTAAACTGTTTTTTAGGAAACAAAAAATATATATTTTGAGATTAGAAAGAATGTCAGATAAACAGTGACAGCAGACCATGTTCCACACAGCACAGGCCACCAATATCACTGCATGCATGAATTATGCTCTATGTGTTTTTTTTTTGCAATAAAGAAAGCATTAACTTGAATGCCATGGTCTATAGTTCTGGATTAGACACTGCCTCTTTACCTATGCAGCTGTATGCCATGCATGAGCCTGCTGTGTGGGGTCACTTACTACTGCTGCTGACTGGTCATCATTAGCCATAGTGAGACTAGAATGGGAGCAGCAATGACAGCACAGGTCACATCACCACCAGAATGTTCCATGATCATGTTATACAGAATGCAACATGTAGTAAACATCCTGCAAGCAGTAGCTGGGTCATGCTGAGGGGTATGCTCAGACTCTTTCAGGCACCCAAAATGGCTCATCAGGAGACCAAAGACTCCCCTCAATGACAATACAGATCTGGGATGGGGATGTGTTATAGGTCTGTTCTGCAGCTCCACTCAGATTTAATTAATTAATTAATTAATGTAATGAATTAAATACAATATAAAAAAGAAAATGTTTTTTCACCATACCAACAAGGTGACCATTGAGCATCCTACCATGCAGGACGAGGTAGTAGAGTGAGCTAGTGTGCCAGATATGGGAATCATGTGCACTGCCAGAATGCTAGGCAGAGATGTTGGTAATGCACCCCATACATCACACACTGCCTTGCAGTTGATGGACTATTGTCGTACTATACACCTCCCGGACCAGAAGGGGCTGTAATTTCAACATGGGTACAATCTATCACATCAAGTACATCAGGGAAATGTGCTGCCCCATAAAAAAATCTCATAGTCCTGGCTCAGTCCTAAGGTGACACTGAGAAATAGATGTGCTGATCCACACATGCCAAGAGTATGTCTAGGAGATGCTGCAGTATCTTTGAGGCAAAAACCTGTGAAGACCCAAGGTGCCCCCAGTCTGTCTCTGGAAGGTCCCCGCAGCAAGTATAGTGAGGGCTATATGTATCTTAGCATCCAAAGAGACTGGAAGTCCATGTATTCTGCCAGTACTCCTACACGGGTCATACATACCCACTAAGACCATTATAATGACCCTGTCCACTCAGAACATATCAAGGATTTCCTGAATATCAACGTTATAATGAGTTATCCTTTGCCTATCTCTCCACCTTCTTGGCCGGCAACAGCGGCTATGTGCAAGTGATTTTGGCTTGGCTAAGACAAGCAATTCACACTTGGAGCCAGCAGCAAGTGACACCATTTTCAGAGATTGCAAAGTAGATAGGTTTGGCAAGACTTCTCTTCATATAATGCATCTGCAAACAGTGCGAACAGGTGGGAAAATTCCACTATGAATTAAAGATAGGCAAGCGAATGCTTTATTAGCATACTCTGGGTTGCAACATTCCTCATTTATCTCATTATGGGTTCATATGTTTATGCTCAGTCAAGGTCATCAAGTATTAGCATTACTGGCTTCTGTGAATTGCAACTTAGCTATGCTCATTTGCAGACAGCACAGATAGCATTAACGAGTGCACATAATAACTATGAATACCACACTAAGCCTGATACCTAAATAACATTAATCAAGCTGTGATTAGTACCACCAAATATCTAAGTAAGCTTACTAAGTAAGCTTTGCCCAATAAATAACAGCAGCTATCTGTCCAGTTCAAAAATCCACCAATCTCACAAAGATCAAAATTAAAATTCAAGTTATATACTGGTCACAAGGAATTATTAATATTGTTCAATGAGCATAAGAGCTCATCTAAAATGGCTGCAAAAAGAAGTCATAGATGAATATAACACTGACAGCTGATACGGACATTTTAAGAGTCGTGGTAATGCAGGTGACACTCAAGAATTCTCTTACCTAAAATTTTGTATAACACTACATAGTGAATAATAGACTATGCAACTTGTCTGACTGAGGAACATTTATAGGAAATTTATGTTAAAGCAAAAACAAAAGTATCTGCAAACAGAACTAAACAGACACAGTCAAAAATAGTGAGATTTGGATGGTAGGTTGTCCTCCACATTTAGTTAAAGAGATGTTTGCTATGCCAAATTTAAGAGGAGACATTAAGGTGTATGATCATTCTACCATGTAAATTTCCAGGTAGATGTTGGGAAACATTGCATACTGATCATTTTGCAAGACCACTTATGTCTAATATGTTTTTACTGGAATGGAGGCATCTTCATATTGGATATAAGTATTCTATGGGACAGGTATCGGATTTCAAATTACTGTTAGTCTGTGAGAAATATTATTTGCTACTTAAGGTTTACATAAAAAGATTTTTATTGAGAATGCAACCCAATTTACACCAGAAGAAGTTTTGGAAATAATTAATTCCATTAATATATCTGGGCATTTCACAACAAATGGCTTAGCTGGGAGTAGAACCACAGGGCAAGATGGCAACAGCTTAATTCCTTAGCTCAGTGACCTTTGTGCACCATTTCAGTGAGTAAACAACATCAATGCAATCCATGCCATGAACACAGTAAACTGCAACTACAACAGGCAAGATGACCTAATTTAGGCTCTGACTGACAGTTATAACTATAATGGAGGTGCTTCGTACATGAACTATTGATTACAGTACAGTGAAACATGGCAGGCCCACCACAAACAATGGATAAGTTTGATGTACTCACTAACTTTAATATCTCAAATTCAAAGACCTCAAAATGCTAATGGCCAGCAACAAAGAGGAGTTGTAAAGAGTAAACCCTAAAGTAAGCTTCCTGGATCAGCCTTAACAGCAGATGCAAACCACATTCAGCAAATGCATGTGTAGGTACAACATCAACATACAGCCCTAGATAGCTTTACCATGAAGGTGGCAGACCTTGAAGTACAACAACATTGGAATAACTTGAGGTTGGTAGCCCTGTGAGAGATGCTGGAGTCAAAAGACCTGATGTAATTCCTACAGGAGAAACTTTCATTAGTGGCAGGTATGAAACACAAGGTAGTGACTGAGTGAGCTCACAGGCCACTTAAAATCTTTACCACATATAATCATCTTCCTTGGACAAATTATATTTAAACTATTAATCTATGCTGATAAAGTAGCACTATTACACAGTCTACAAGAGGGAAAATAATTTTTAATTGAGGGCTGCAAAGTGAGACTCTTTCAAGACTTCTTGCAGCACACAGCTACTCAAAGGAAAGCCTTTGCAACTGTCACTGTGCTATAAGAACAGAATACAAACTTCATTTGTTTACCCTGGTATCCTAAAAATAAAATGGAATACAGCTTACCACTCCTTTGAATCACCTGAACAGGCATTAGAATTCCTACAGGCTAAACTCAAGAATCAGTTACCAATGATGTCATGACAAAACATGTAAAATCACCCTATTATAATGAAAGAAGCAAGCCCCCAATTCACCCTGGGAAATATGCAGCCATCTCTACAGCACCAAACCAGCAACAATATTCCACTCCAACCTCTGGAAGCAAGGACAATGTTGGACCGCAGCTGGACAGCCCTAAAAAGCTTCATAAACCTCATGCAAGCAGGCAGGCAGGCAATAAACTCTTCCACAAGAATCCCAAAAAAGCCAAAGGAAACTATGGAAGATCAAGTAGGTGACGTATTACTCCTAACAAGGTCATGGGCTGAGAGGGAAGAATCAAAAGAGGAAGAGGTCACTCTGACAATTACGTTACCTAATGAAATGAATCATCTTCACCTCCTGATGACTGCTGCAGATGATAAAAAGAACGAGCACCAACAAACTAAATATTAAAAAAATAGCTGAAGAAACCTGCATGAATATGGCATGATTATTCTATTTGTACCCAGGCTGACCCAGTCTTAATGACTAAAAAGCACAAGGGAGGGCAAGTGCCATGAGTGAAGCAGGACAAGGATGAACTAGACATATACAAAGCCCATTATATTCTTATAGTAATTTCTAGGTTAGCAGTTAAACCTATAGTGTTAAATTCATATTCAGACCATTACAGTGTCTTATTATGGTTTATTTATTTAACGTTTGTTTACCAGGAAAGTCCAACTTGGAACAAGCCAATTTTCAGCAGAGGCCCAGGGAGAAATGCTCC
The DNA here is from genome assembly GCF_019279795.1 of Protopterus annectens. Lineage (NCBI taxonomy): Eukaryota > Metazoa > Chordata > Ceratodontiformes > Protopteridae > Protopterus > Protopterus annectens. The sequence goes on along the minus strand of NC_056751.1, from coordinate 24,910,441 downwards.
AGATGCATGTCTTTGTAAAGTGGAGTACCTAGAGGAGACCCACACAAACACAGGGAGGACATGTAGACTCCACACAGAAGGCACCCCAGCCAAGAATTGAACCAGCAAACCTCTTGCTGTGAGGCGACAACATTAACATTAACATTAACCCCTGCACCACCCAGGAATGTGGCATTAGCATTACCAGTTAATGTGAGAGGGCTAACTTCAAAACTACAGAAGAACACTCTCAAACAGTTTATAAGACAGTATAACCTGATCTGTTGTTTCCCCAAGAACTGAATGAAGATGTCTCTACTCCTTTATGGAGAAACCATGGGTGGCAAGCTTATCACTGAGATCAAAAGCTAGCATTGCTATTTATGGTGCATTGAAACTTGGGATATAAGGGAGCACTTAAATGACACAGGAGGACAATGAACAATGGTAAAGGTACATACAGGGACTGATTCTTTGATATTATATAGTATGTACAGACCTAATGCATGTACACCCAGTTTTTCAAAACCTATTTTATTAAGCTTAAGACCTTTAATAGAGAAGAAGGCCTAGTTATACTGGGGGTAGAGTTTAATGTAACCTTGGATTATGTTATAAATAGAATTAACCCTAAGGCTGAGATGTATAAAAAATTCTAGGGAATTCTCTTTGCAGAAACTACCAATATGGGGTTATATGATATTGCTAGAATAATGGGACAAGGGGAACCAGACTACACTTTCTTTACACCAGGAAGTCAGGCAGTGAGCCATCTGAATTACTGGCTAATATCAGGAAACCTAACCCTGGGAGTGAAGGGGGTTCACACTTAGACCTTGCATGTTAACAGACCATAGGCCAGTAGAATTGAAGATCAGTATAAATCAATAAAAGAGCCTCAGAACAACATCTTGACAGGTAGATCCTCTAATTCTGCAGGACCCACAAATTAGAGTCTTTGTATTAAAAGAACTAAAGCATTGCATCACCTTACACTCTCCTAGAAGTATGGCTCCATTTACTTAGTAGGAATTCTGCAAAGGGGAGCTAAATTGAATTTGCTCAGTGGCAAAAGCTAGAATGTTAGCAGGGTTACACATCAAAAATAGAGAAATGAGAAACACAGCACAAAAAATATGGGAATATTGTAGACTTACAAAATTCAAGAACATGGCAGCATTAAAATCCTATAAGATAGCCAAATTAGGACAGGCCAAAGCTGAGAAGGAGAGAGATCTTAATTATATTTTAAAAAAAGACTCACTTCAAGCATGAGCAATGGGAAAAAACTGACAAATTACTAGCACATAGATTAAAACAAAGAAGAATTGAACAGCAAGTTCTAGCTATCAATTACAATGGCCGAATAATGACAGACCCTCAACTGATAATTTTGCAAAGTACTATGAGACATTATACACGAAATCTAACAATCACAGAGGCAGGAAGAAAGGATACAAGAATGTCTAGCTTCCAACCATCTAATGCAGCTATCCTCATGTGATAAAGCTAAGTTATGCCAATGAATCATTGAGATGGAAGTAACAGCAGCTATAAAATCAATGGCCTTAGGTAAAGCCCCTGGCCCAGACGGGCTATCCTTGGGGGTATACAAATCCTTTATAGAACTGTTAACCCAGTCATTAATGAGAGTTTATAATGATATGATGCAAAAGGGAGAAATCCCTAACTCCTGCAAGAGTCTAGAATTATAGTACTTCCCAAATCTGGGATAGACCTTAGGGAATTAGCCAGTTATAGACCTATATCTCTTTTAAACTCAGATGTCAAAATCTATGCAAAGATTTTAGCTACATGCCTCAGTTCTCTACTCCCTAGTCTCATAAGCTCCCTCACAAGCAGGATTTATACAATGGAGATACAGCTCTGACCACCTAAGGGCATTAATTACAGTGAATCATAAGCAAGGCTTGAGGAACGTTCCACCATATGCCATTTTAGTTGATCCTGCGAAAACTTTTGACTCAATACATTGGGACTTCATATAGAAAGTACTAGAAAGGATGAACTTTCCAGAGGACTTCATAAGTGGTTTCAGAGTGATGTATAATGCACCCATAGCTAGAGTCTTCATTGGCAGTTCCCTAACATTACCCTTTACATTACGAAAAAGAACCCCTTTCCTATTCTTGCTCACAATAGAACCCTTAATAAACAATATTCTCATTACTAAATATGATGGTTGGGATATCTTAAAGGAAGAAGGCTGCAAACTGATGTCCACAGATAACCATCTGGTTTTAACCCAAAACCTTGAAGAGGATGTCATATTAATCCACTCAGATTTTGAAAAATTTACCAAAATCTCCAGACTACAGGTTAATAGCTCTAAGATAGATTTTTTCCAGGAAAACTAGCAGCACAAACTGTAGCAGCTCACAAATTATCCCCCCATTCAAACTGTGCAAATCTCCTCCAAGATGCTTAGGGATCCATCTCGGCATCCCCAAGAGCAACATGATAAACCTAAATTTGAAAATACTTTGGAAAGAATTACTTAAGGCAGTGCACATTAACAGAAGATTAAGGGTCCCCTTAATAGGTTGGGTCAATACACTTAAAATTATGTTCTGTCCCAAAATATATTATATCCATTCCCCAACCCAATTTATGGCTGACAACATTAGCTAAACTGATGCTGGACTACATTTGGGATGGTGTGCTGCCATGACAGACTGTGTTAGAAATATAGTTTGTACTTGGTATGTTCCAACCTCCCCTTCCTACTTGTAACATTGGGACTTACTGGCCTCCTTTTCCTGTCTGTGCTGTTTAGTTTCAGGTTTTAATTCAGTGTATCAGGTTTGTCAAATGATTGTGTTTATACCTGCAAGATAGTTACAGAAATATATATTTTATGCTTGTACACCTTCACCTTCTCTGAAGTCTGCATTAAAGTGCATGGATTCCTAATTTGTGGTTGTCTTGGTGAGGTAAACTATCTATCTACATTTATTCTTTTCTAATGGACACTGTACACTCTTTACAGACCAGGCCTCAAGAGGCAATTGCTGCTTGCACAACAATCGAGGACAGAACAGATGGTAAAAGGAAAATACTTAAAGATTACATTTTATACACATAGCCATAGCATGGTGGACTTGGGCTACCCGATATCAAAAGGTTTGGTGTGGCTTACTCTCTCCATATGGTCCTGCCCATAAACATAGCAAACTCCCCAATGTGGACAAAGATGGAAGCAAAATTGCTAGGGGCTGCCTCTCTGCTAGTGTTAATAAGATTTAAGAACATGCTCTCAAAACATCAGAAACAGTGGCATTGCTTCTCAGCAACATTTCAGGCTCTAAAACAATTGCACAGATGTGTAGATGACAAGTTAATGGGGATAACAGAGCCTCAGTTTAGGGGCATCCGAAAATAGTGATCAGATTCAAAAATCTAATGGGTGGCTTGAGAAGAGGGAGGAATTCATTCTGTCCATCATCTTGTGCAGGAGTTGTACTCTACACTTACATTAGCCTGCTTTGAATACCTGAGGAGGAAACATTACCTGAAAGTGAGGGATATTTGGAAATACTTCAGCTTAGACATGCAATATTCTCCTCAAGTAACTCAGAAGCACTTAATCACAACACCCCCATAGTAAAGTTTCTAAATAGGTACAGATGAAAGAAGAAAACGTACATATCCTGAGGCTGACAAGACCCATACATCAGTAGAAGTAGTTTACTTAACCTAGGACATCAGCCAAATTCTGCATTAAAAACTGATCAACAAAAATGATTAAGCAGTTTGAGAATATACCCCTCCCTATATGAACATGACCTAAAAGTGCAACATGAAGAATATTGGTTTTAAAAAAATCAGTAGAGGCAGGCTGGAAACAAGATACTAAATGCATGGGATGTGAGATAATTAGCCTAGAAACTATACACAGATTTGTCCAATGCTCCAAAGGGGCAGCAGTGTGGAGTCATGTGATTAACATGTATCAAAGTAGGTAAGGCTGACTTATCCCAGGTAGATGACTGGATCGATTTTCAGTCCAGCACCTTCTACAGACTGAATAGTTCTAGACAGAAGGAAGAGCACCTCCACTGAACTAGTTGTAATAAACAAACACAGGGGCAGAACACAGTTTCCTTGATTCATATATTAAGTGATGGAATACATTCCAGGTGCAAAGAAACATTTTATTATTTTATTTTCACCCTTATAGAATATGTTCTGAAATGGTTTGCTGCACCAATAGCATCATTGATACAGTGATGCTTGCATATATATATATATATATAGATATATAGATATATAGATATATATATATATATATATATATATGTGTGTGTGTGTGTGTGTGTGTGTGTGTGTGTGTATGTGTGTGTGTGTGTGTGTGTGTGTGTGTGTGTGTGTGTGTGTGTGTGTGTGTGTGTGTGTATATATATATATATATATATATATATATATATATGTATATATATATATATATATATATATATATATATATATACATATATATATATATATATATATATATGTTACCTACAGCCATGAATCTGCACAGCAACATGGTGGCTCAGTGGTTAAGGTTTCTATTTCACCTGTCAAATGTTCAGTTCTAACTTCTTTCACTGTATGTGTGCGGAGTCGTGTATGTTCTTCCCATGTCTTTATGGATTTCCTCCAAGCACTCCAGTGTCTCTCCTCACCCATTTACATGTTGGGTGATTGGCTACACTAAATTGTTTACACATATAACTAACAGAAGGCAGCAAGCAGTGCTGCAAAGGGTATAAAGCCAGGCAAGAGGTGGTAAACTAATTGAGTTCCAGAAGAAATATACATAATCAGAAGTAGGAAAACTAACCTGCCAGCTTAGCTATATCATATTTGGAAAATAAGACACTGTCTGTGGTAAAGTAAAACAGCTTTGTTGTGATAAAGGTTAAGAGAGTAGTAATCAGTACGACAGAAGAAATATAATGTGCCACAGTCAGATCTTAGGCTGTTTGAAATTGCATCCTGTATTTGTATGGTTGCTGTCAAGATAAAGCAAGGATTGTGAAGGTTCATTTTCTTCTAGTAAAAGCCTTAATTCTTTGCAGTTATCTTTTCAGTGTTCAGTATAAGTTGATTCAATTGCCATCAATGTAAAATATAAAGAAAAAAGCACTTGAAGTGAAACCTCATATACACCAAGCAGAAGATATAAAAGTCAATGAACCTTACTGTCTACTTAGATGCTTGCTGGAATAGTCATATGTGAAGTTTATTAACGCAGACAAAAGAAAATAAAAGAGGCTAGAAAACTTGCAATCCTTGCATAATATTTGTGTGGACTGTTAAAAGATGTAATAGGGGTCAACACTTTGTATTGCAAGCTGTCAAATAGATAAACTTTACCCAGCTATACACTGGTAGCAGAAAGAACAGCAAAAGCCATTTGAAGAGAAAGAACGCCTGGAGTACAGGTAATTAGGACTGAAATGAAAACTGTATTTCTCATCCTGAAAGTTCTCACCCTAATCGCAAGTTAAATTCCCCAGTAAGGGAATAAATAACACTTGATGGGCAGCAGACATCAGGCAAAAATCATTTAGGAAAAAAGTGGCAAAAGTAAATGCTGCAAAAGGGCACTACCATTAACAAGAAACAACAGCAATAAAGTTGAACAGAAACCAGAATGTTTTGAGCTACAAACATTTGCCCAGCCTCAGTATAAAATATTTAAAAGCATCCATAAACAGTTTATATATTGTATATACCAGTCACATGCAGAATTAAGCATTTACACCATCTATTTCCTGTGAAAGGGAGCAAGATGATTTTTTAGCAGCTTAGTATAAACAATTAAAGCTGTGAACCTATAGCAAGCTTTGTCTTGCTCTAGCTTTGATTCCTTCAGTCCCCATTTCTCTGCTGTGTAAATCTTGGCAATCCCTTAACCAGAGGGGTCACTCCTAATAGGAGGCACATTTACCTAGTGGGTCTGCTTAAATATAAAGCATTATAAAGTAGTACATATTATTAAGATCTACCTGTTAAAATGTACCTATATTACAGGGTTTAATAATCATTTCAATATGCTGGGATTTTTGTGTACTTTTTGCTACTGCTTTTTGTTTGTCATAAGCTCCTTCCTGGCTAACTGACCCATTCATTCTTTATCACCAAGCTAAGTGACTAAAGGGGACCATACAATGTAATATCTGCACCGATTGCTTCTCACTTCCAGAAGGGACATTACTAGCAAGCAACCTTACTCCTTCCCTAAGGGACAGGAAGTAGATTCCCCAGTCTCCATCAGGGACGCTACACTTCTCCATGTGCTTCCTAAGCACTCATAACTCCCATTCCCCAGGAGACACAATGAGCCACGCCCCTTCACTCCCCTCCCTTCTCAACAGGCTCTTCCTATGCTGAGACCACTAAGCATACTTGGTCATCTCAGGGTTCCATCTCTCAGCACCCCAGAGCCAGGCTTATCTTTCACTTTTCTTGAGAAGAAAGGGAAGTAAATGTTAATTAATCATATGATGTTTTCTTAGTTTATGAAAGATGTTATTATTGTCTGTTGCTCATTTTTGAATATTTTAAACTAAACTTGGAAAAAGTTTTTTCCCCTATAATAAAATCCTTTACTCTTACATATTGACATTATTCTATGCTACGTTTTGCTTCTAAGATCAAGTATATCATTTTTTTTAATTTAGGTAAACTGTCATACAAAGATTCTTTGCTTGGAAATAAGGTAGTTGATAAGCACAGGCAGCTAGATACAGATAGTTTTTTGAAGATTAACACTGACAGTAAGAAAAGACAGAAAGAGAATGTGTATGTAAATTTAAAATAATTATATTTTGAGATTCTATTAAATAATGCACTTTCACTTTTTAATGTCTACATGCCCCTGTCCTGAGTGTATCAGACATTGTAATAAGGTTATTTTCCTAAATGGCTACTCATTCATGTTATTATAAACACCATTAATTATACAATTACATGGGTATCATTATATAGCAAATACATTTGTCACTGTGTTGAAAAAGCAACATAACTTTATGTATGCCCTTTTATCAGTTAAAATTCCTCACAGTACTGTGAGTATACTAGTTACATACATTCTACTATGTCAGATATAAGCCACTGTTTTGGTTGAGCTCCATCCTTTTTGTGAGTGCCACTACACTTCTGCTGGCATAAACTCTATTAACAGGTCGGCAAAACAATGTTCCTTAATTAATAACTGCAGAATTTAAAATATTAAAGAAAAATATTTTAAAATATTTGTATTCGCTTATTCCCTAAAATGGCTCTTTAACTGCTGCAAAGTACAGTAATAAAACATCTGGTTAAATGGACACACATACACATGCATCCACATATATGCATGCACACTCACACACACACACACACACACACACACACACACACACACACACACACACACACACACACACACACACACTTATAATACAGACACATACCCTTTTAAGAAGCTATGGATACCTAAAAGGACATTTTAAAACTATGTAATAACAGAGTATAATTCTAGAAAATTCACTGTACAATTTATACATATTGCCCTTCATTGCTTATTACTATAGATATTTGTTAAAATGTATCATATTTACTGTGTAGTATTAATCTCTCTTCTCCAGGTCACATCTAATTTTTGTGTATCAATATTTGTTACTCAAGAGGTAACTGTAGTGTCACAGCAGTCCTGCACTGGGAGTAAAAGATAAATTGATGAGAAGTAAATATTTTGTTTCCATGCAGAAAACCACAAATAAAAAAGTATGCATAGTGTCCGTTCTGTGTGTTATAGTGGTTCTATGTTTTCTTATTTATTCATGTTCCTTCAAGTATCACTGGTTATCTAACATATACTGTATAATTAAAATTTAATTACAAGTCACAAACTGAATATAAGAGACATTTTACACAATGTATGTCTCTGTATACACAAAATAAAAGGGAAAACAGCATTGTTCCAAAATTAATAACTGAATTATTTACACATACCTCACCTGTTGCTCTAATTTTTAATCTGAGCATTCTTCATTTATTCTAAATATGGTTTTCTCTTTATCCAGTCCCATTTTCTGTGAAGATTTCTTGCTGTTGCCAGAAGTGCAAGAAAAGAAATAATGTGAGAAACAGCAAAATGTGTAGTTAACAGTTATTTCTTATATTGTATAAGAGGCAAAACATTCCCATTAACAAATGAATCTCAGGATGACCTTTATGCATCTGAAATACGCAAAGATTATTAGAGAGATGATCGAATAACAGCATGAGTATAGCAGAAAGTACAACAGTATTATAGCAAGAGTTCATTGCAATAGAATGAACTAATGTTATGCCCCTTACTGTTAATGAAATAGTTGCCTGCCATTTGCATTTGCACAGGCATGACTGCATCTAGTAATTAGTTAAAAAACACTGCAATCTACTGGCTGGTTTATTAATGCAGTATCGTTTGATGCTCTGACCCACTAGATTTTGTTACTTGTTTAATGCTTTGCTAAGTGATTGACTTTTATCAGACAGCTTATGACTCAAAATATTTTGATATTGGTATAAAATAAATGCAACTTTATTTAAATTGCTTTATGAAAAACATGCTTTCTAAATAACATTCATATGCTATATGGTAAAATAGTATAACATTGTTCATAGTCTAAAGGGAAAATCTATGAAAAAATGTCAGATGCATGAATCAAGAAATACGGAACTTATTTGCTTAATGACTTATTTGTGTAAGGAAAAGACAGAAACAGGTTAATCTAAAAACAGTGACATCTAAATTCTCTGGTTTATTCTAAACAAACTGTGATTTAGCACGTTTCCTTTTTCAAAACTACACATCATTTAAATGCTTGTAATTGTATTCTATTTAAACATTCCAGTGTCTGATTTTTATCTAGGTTATAAAATATAAACAACATAGAGTCCACTTCTGCTTCTCCCTGGTTACCAGTCACATCTGCTGCTGACAAGGGAAATTATTAATGAGTGTATGTAGTCGGTAGTGAAGCGAGTAAAACAGTTAAAGCATGTTTACTAAGCCATTGAAAGTCAAAGGCCCACCTAGCCTGAATTTTTCCCCTGACTGTCTCTGAGAACCACACTGCATTGATGGAATGACCTGGGCCTGATCTTCAGGGCAACACATCTGATAGCATCGCTAGATTGATAAATTGATTCAAAACTATTACCATGGTAAAAAAGCAATAGGGTCATAAAAATTGCATCAGCTCAGCTAAGTAAATCCTAGTATTTCATGACAAGTAATGCAAAAGAATCGCAAGAGAATCTGGGCATGAGGCTGAATGAGTGAGCGAGAAATGACTTTGAAGAGCTCATCATCTCCGATCTATTCTTTCTGCCAGCAATTCATGCCTCCGCATAGTGCCACTTCATTATGGGGAAATAACTGTACACTCCTAGCATATTCCTGGCCTCCCCAACAGCCTCTAGAGAACTCTTAGCTGGTTAATACCTCATCACTGGCTTCATTGAACACTTTAATCTGCACTTGTGTGATCAATAGAATCCTGGTGTAAATTAAAAGGACAATTTCATGTAATCAAGCCTGTTAATGCTCATTTTGAAAACCATTATTTGTGGAAGGCATTTAAGAGAAAATTACAAAGTGACAAGCCAATGCACTCAGAGATTATGTGAAAGGAGGATTGTTCTTTTCTTTTTATTGTAGCAAAGTAGGGGGGCCCATTAGTAGACTGGGGGAAGGGAAGAAGTATGCTGTCCAGCAGAGATGCCTTGCCTTTGCCTGAACACACAGAGAAGAAAATGAAATGTTCCATCATTCTATATTTCTGTGGCAAATTCAATTACTGCAAAGACTTGTCCAAAGTGGTGTAACTTCCAAGAGGCCAAAATTGAAAAACCTGGCAGCTAATGAAACAGCAAATGACTAGTAAGTTCAGGGGCTGTCAGCAAAATCAAACACCTAAAGAGGAATTGTGTCTCACTACATTTTCCTTTAAATGCCTGTTCTGTATATGTTTTTCCATACTCTGTGGACAGTAATAATAAAATCTGTGTCTACGGACTACAGTGCATAAGTCCACTGTCACAAGTTTCTCAAAGTCTGAACAGACTAATTTTAGTTCCTTTTCTCCTTGAACAGTGCAACATAGTTTGCAGCAACGTACCCTTCTGACACCAGCTAATCGCTATAGAGAACATAGCAATCTGCCACTCAGTCGTCCTGTAAACAAAAGAAATAAATAACACAATGACAGCATTGTAGTGACATCATGAATTTTACAGCAGTATATAAGCAGCCTGCCTGTTCAATCTCCAGAATTTCATTAAACCACGTTTTCAAGATTTTCATTTGCTTCTCTCTCTGTGAAAGTGTACAGAAATAATATAAATTATCAATAAACACCCAGATGAGTTGTGCTGAATTAATAAATACCTAATTTGGAAGGTGCATACTTCATACAGAGGACACTATAGCAGTTCAAGTGATAAAATATTTTTGGTAACTAGTAAGCAGAAACCCAGTATTGAATATAGTGCTTTCATTGTGCTGCTACATTCCTATGTTTTACTCAGGTGAAATGTTCAGCAGCTAGGCTGACAAGTAGCAAGCCTACGACTGAAATCGATAAAGCTCAATGAGCTGAGAACCTGAGATGAGTTTGATTGTTCAAAAATCATAGCTTTCTTCAGAATGATACAGAAAATGAATGTGAAAGTTCACTCCAGTTAATCCTTAATGTCTGAGCTGACAAAGGGTGAACTCTTGAGGCAGTGCTATCAGATAAAGGGTCATGCCACACAGAGGTCAACACATTAAAATGGTCTTTAATAGTCTGGGTTTTACAAAGGTTCTGCAGTGAATTCTGTAAGAAACTGTGATCCAATGATCAAAGCCAGTACTAGAAAATCACAAGGTATTCCCATCTACCCCTTTTCATTTGTTTCTTCTTTCCTGTCGTCCGCAGCTCTTTTCCCCTCTCCTTGTTGTTTTTCCTAACACTCATGCACAGAACTGATTCCATGTTAGCACACATAACCTGATTCCACATGCTCTGTCCAGATCTCTGCTTATGTCCTGTCTACCACTAGCTGCCATGTACTAGCAGCAAGACTGAAAGGCAATCTGTGCTGAAATTATTGTTGACCCTGTCCTAGTTCAGCCACTCTCAAGTTTTTAGCCTGTTCTGAAGCCCCAACCACATCCCAGTTGTCATGTCATCTGGGATATCTTTGTGCCAGCAGAGTAACAATTATTTATTTTAAGTGCAAACTGTATAATCCGTGAGAAGGTATATTGGAGGGGGACAACAGCAATATCCTATAACAGCAGAAGATAATTTATATGCAGATTTTGTACTTTCTAGCCTACTTTCATTCATAACATTCTGTGGGGTGCAAAAAAGAATCACGTATTTAGCTATTTTGCAATATTGGCTAACCACGCAGTGGTGCAGCAGTTAGCATCGTCACCTCATAGCAAGAAGCTCTCCAGTTTGATTCTCGGCTGGAGCACTTTCTGTGCAGAGTCTGCATGTCCTCCCCCATGGTCAAGTGAATTTTAAAGACATGCAGGTAGTTACGTGTGTGAGTGGGTGTGCCTTCCTTGAGGATTGGGCACCAGGCTGGCAACTCGGCACCGTAAAAATCCACTGCCAGTCATAAGCAGACTGTGATCCACTGTGGCGACCCCTAACCAGGAAAAGCCGAAAGACATTACTTACCATGCTGCATTTTGACCTTGCTTTTATAGCTTTGTTTCTGCTTTTACTATCACTGTATTGCTGCACCATACTTCTCAGCTGTCCAGATTTTCACAGAATATCCAGATTTTTGCCTCATATATTTAGCCAATCCCTAGTAAAATTTATGTTTCTCTGGCAAATCACCAAGGATTGAAGTCACTAAATAATGACATGCATTTGTGTTTCAGACTTCATATCCTTCAGAAAATGCATGCCAACACAAATATTGTTATTCTATCAACTTTCTAAGTTTCTAAGAGCAATATTTAAAATCTGTAATTTTTAAGCCTTTATACCCCCCCCCCCTTATTTTAGGCTTTGTCCAGATTTCTTCTGCTCAGAGGTAGAGAGGTAGGCCACTCATACTGCTATACATTTGTACTACTGAGTAAGCTACTTTATTTGTTTGATAATTACTTTTTGTGACAGGACAGTGATGCGTTTTTTCAGATGGGTATTCTCAAACAGAATAATTTATGTCTGTAGAGACATACCCGTTTTTATAGGAAAATGTAACTATATTCAAAGTCCTGGACACAGTCACTATGATGTATTTTAATGTGACATGTTAATGAAGTAATGTTAGGAACACTTTATTATTTAAACAAGGATGATTCATGAGGTAAAGTAAAGGGATGTTATGGGCTCTTACATTGTCATCTCTTTAAACTGTATCATCCATAACTGTGAAACAAATACACACATGCACACACATGAATATATACACCAAGACAAAGATAAACAGACATAAGGTCACACTTTGCTCATATCATTTTAATTTAAAATGGTATCTTTAAACTTGAATTTTTATCATCAGAAAAATACTACACCATGAACATGTTATTGCTTGCTGTTTTGCAATGTATATAATGCCAACCTGTTCTGCATGTATTATTGTGTGTAATAAAGAGGTTCTTTTGGCTTTCTCGGCTTGTTTCCAGTTATTTCTGGATTAATTTTTACCTTAGTCTGACCCAGCTGCTTACATCTGGAATTGCCCCTTTACCGTGTTAGTTTTCAGTATTGATGGAAGTGGTTTACTTTCTTACGTAAACCATAATTTGTAGCTAAGGATCATGTTGAAGCTCCTAAATGACCAGCTATTTTGTGATTGGCAGTTACTGATATCTATTCCAAATACATTCAAACTAAGGTTCCAACTAAGCAGATGATCTGGGAGACCATATAAAACCTAACCATGCAGCCCAGAGTATTTAGTGGATGGATTAGTGGGAGTATTTATCTCCCCACTCATTGAAGGCCATAGTGCTTACATCCAGGAGTAATTTTGTGAGTAACCATCTAATCATCAAGGTAGAACCTGAAAGAAGCTAATGTGTTACATTGATTCATATGCAAAAGGAACATGTCCCATGGGTAAAGGATTATCTGCATGAAGAATCTATCTTTCCAAGAGCTCTTGTTTCCTTTGTGATGAAACCTGAGGCCTTTGGTGTGACTATATTTTAGTATTACCAGCATGTCTGGACTGGATAAGGCCTAGGAGGGCAGGATCTTTCATAACCCAGAAGACAAGACAGAGATAACTTTGCAGGGGCTGGTACAAGTCAGAGAAAAGTGAAAGCTGGAGGATATGGGGTCTCTGTTGATAGCTAAAGGAAGTTAGTCCTTTGTTTCTTTGATAGAACACATTGCAGTCTTTCTAGATGGGAACATGTTTGGTGTGGTATATTCCAAACAGTGCACTGTACTCTATGACTGGTCTGATGAAGGAAAAATGGGGGGGCAATTACAGCATCGTCTTACCTGGAGGCTGTACCCTTGGTAATTAATTAACCCATGTAGAAGGATTTCTTAACTATAACTGATACATGAAGATCAAGGCATAGTTCACTGTCAATGAAGGTATGTAGATCTCTAATGGTTAAGCCAGTCTTAAGTGTGGGCCTCATTTGTATGGTAATCAGGATTTGTTTTCCAAGGGTAACTGCACTGCTTGTCATTAAGCTTAATCTATGGTCAGTACATCCAGTGGTGGTTTTGGAATGGTCAGTACATCCAGTGGTGGTTTTGTCATGCCTTTCTTGGAGGATATGATTGCCTGTGGAGGAGTCAGTGTCAGCTTCCAGTTTACAGTCACTGGCAAACTTAGTTGATCATAGACCTTTAACATCTCATTTCACATTGGAAAGTTTGATGCCAAAGGTGAGGCACTAACACTAACTTTTGTTCTATGTTCAACTGAATACCCAGTCTGCAACCCAGCAGGTAACACAGAGGTTTGTTTTTACTAGTGAGTTTGTCAGCACTGCGAGCATGGGGAATCATTTCATCAAGGTCCAGATAAGCAGCATGGATAGGATTGCCTTTATTGGCTGCCTTCATTACATTTTCAAAAAAAATTAATCAGATTGAGAAGGGTCTACTACATGTGCTGGAGACACATTTGCTCATGACACACTTTGTTGATGCCACTCGCACATTTTGGCAAGTGCTTTAATTTCCAGTAACTTGTCTCCTGTAATGTTGACTGTCCCTACCAGAGCCCTAATCCTCAACCTAAAAACTCCAACCCAGTTCCTGATCCTAAAGTTCTCCAGCCCTCCCTAAACCTAAAATCCACTTCCCTTCTCTAACCCTAAAGTCCCAGTAGCTCCATAACCCTAAAGTGACCTCCCCCTCCTGTTCTGGATTACTCCCTAAACCTTAAATCTCCTTCCCCCTCCCGTCCACAATCACTCCCTAAACCTTAAACCACTCCCACCAACCTTTTGTTTGTTTGTTTGCTTACTTGCTTGTTTGTTGACTTAAATAGTCTGAGTAGGCAGGACCCATTTTCAGTGGAGAGCTATGGAGAAAATCTTCAGAAAAAACATAGTCCCCCTGCTACACCTTAGCAATGCATGCTAACCCTAACCCAAACCTTATCCCTAAATCTAATCTTGCCCCTAAACCAAACCATATACCTTACCTTAGAAAAAACTCTGTGACAGTACCACTACATAAGAAATTTCAAACATTCACCTTGCACAAATGCACAAGAACACACAGAAAATTAATAAATAACTAACACTGTACTTAATCCCTTTTCTAATCCTACACACACATATATACACAAAATGTACCTCCTTACCTAGCCCTTACTCTAACCTTAACCCAGAAATACTTACACACATAGTTTACCTGCCCTCTTACGTTGCTCTAATCCTAACCCAAACACAATAATTCATATACTAAACCTATAGTCTTACCTAATCATGCCTCTAACCCTAAGTCACACACTACCACACCTAATACACACCCACCATAGTTTCAATATCTTAGGACATGAAATCTGGACAAAGGCAAAAATAATAGGGGTCAAAGGCCAAAATAGGGACACATTTTAAATATAGAAATTTGCCAGAATTGCAGTTTTGTGTTAATATGTATTTTCTGAAGTATATGAAGTCTCAAACCCAAATGACTGTCATTATTTAGTGACTTCAATCCTCAGTGATTTGTCAGAATGCCACAAATTTTATGAGAAACAGACACAAAGTATGATTCAAAAATCTGGCCAGTTAAGAGGTATGACACTCACTTACATGTGTTGACAAAACACACGTCTGTTTAAAAAATTTTGCCTACTCGTCCATTCACACACACACACACACACACACACACACACACACACACACACACACACGCACACACACACGCACACACACACACGCACACAGACACACACACACACACACACACACACACACACACACACACACACACACGCACACACACACACACGCACGCACACACGCACACAGACACACACACACATACACACACACACACACACACACACACACACACACACACACACACACACACACACACTGTACTGCAGTCTTTTGCTCACTCCATCATTTGACAAAACATAGTACACTCATATAATTTTTTATATATATATATATATATATATATATATATATATATATATATATATATATATATAAACACACACACACACACACACACATATATATATATATATATATATATATATTTTTTTTATTTGCCTTGCATGCCGTAGCCCATTTCTACAAAATGACTCTCACATTTTACAGCATGCACCAGGCACTTCTCTCACGAAGTAGTAGTTTGTTTCAACAAGGCATGTGACATATGTGCATTATATTTAATCAACAGAGTTCAGATGTGCATGTTTACTTGTACTCTTTTCCTCAGTGGTTCCTATCATGTTAGTGTCCTGCAGGTTACCATGATGACTGGCTGATTTCCCCTTTGTGCCATCCACCTGGCATTGCAGTGTGCCCATTTGGAGTACCTGTTGTGTCCATGTTGCAATTGCATATACACTTGGCACTATGTTTGTGCATGGAACTGCCATCAGCCACCCATTATAGCAACCTCACATCCCAGACCCTTACAGCTGGGATCCTCATCCTGTAATTTTTTGCGTAATGTGGTCAGGGATTTGTGAGGTAATATTATTACTAAGTCAGCTGCATAGAGAGTATAATTGACTTGCAGAAGATCTCAAGGAAGGTTGCCAATAAAAAGTGAGAATAACTGAGGAGCAAGAACAGAGTCTTAGGGCAGTGCCTTTGGAAAGTAAGTTTATGTCTGAGTAGGTGTTATTGCCTACAATGATGAAAGTGCAGTCTGAAAGGTAGTTTGCAAATAACTGTGTTATCGCTGCAGCCTTTTATTTTTTGTAGCAGAGCATTATAATTGAATATCTAAACTATCTTATTTCCCTTATCATAGAACCAAACAGCATTATTATAACTACCCAGCTATATATTTGGATGAGCTATACTTCTATAAATATGCACAATGCTTACTAGTTTTCATCAATGCCAACTCACTTGACCAGGCACTGCTGTTCCCTACCAGCAGGAAAATGTATTTGATTTAATCATCGCAAACATTATGCTTCTATTCTTCACACCTATGGTTATACCATCATTAGTCAGTTCTGACCATGACTCAGTAGTCTTCACCATTAGACCTCAGCTAAACATGTCCAAAACCCATGACATGTTTAGGGATTTCTCTAAAGAAAACTTGTTGCAACCACCTAATGAACTGATGCAGAGTAAAAGCCCTCAAATTCAGGGCCCACTGTTAACACCACTGAATATTCAGAGAGCTTCTGTATACATCTCAATACCTCAACTGGGACATCAGTTCTCATCTGCCACAAATACAATGCCCAATTTGTGAGCAAACCCTTATCGTTGGTTCCTGATATAAACTAACTATACAAAAAAAAAAAACTCTTCACCATTAGGGACAAACTGAAAACCTCATGTTCAGAAAATGAACTCAAGAAATAAACAACTTAGAAATAAAATCAAATCCACCAAGTCTAAATATGAACTTAAAATGGCTACTACTAGCAAGGCCAACCTAAAATTCTTCTTCAATTGCATTAGAAATCTTAGGAGCAATGCTTAGCATTTCAGCGAGTCAGTTCTTAACAATATCACCCACTCAAATGCTCAGTACAAAGTAAGATGTTAGAAGACAGACTTATTTCTAAGTGCTCTCTCTTGTCACCCACCTATCGTCCCCCCCACATGATATATTGCCTGTGCCTCCCCCTGAACTCACCTCTGTGCTACTCTTAAAGGGTCTGTCAGAGGTAAAACAGTCTATCTCCATTGAGCCTGTCAGTGTACCATGGTGTTTCCTTGTCACTGCAAATGCTGTCCCACAAACTAAGTCCTGATTCTGTTCAACCTCAGCCTGACTGAGAGATTCATGTTAGAGGTGTGGGGAACAGCTGTGGTTGTCCCCCTTTGTAAGTTTGGCCTTACCACTGATCCTGACAACTATAGATCTATAAGCCTCACCAGCTTCATAAAGATATTGACAGCATAAAATCCCTCAACCCAAATCAGTTTGAGTTTACAAAGACTAGGTCTTGCCAACTCAAACCTGTGAACCTATTTGAAAAAGTCGCTAAGGCATGTATAAAGCAAAGCAGTAAACAGATCATGCCTCAGTCTGGCAATCCCACACTCAAGCATTATAAACAAACTTATCAAACTATATGAAAAATGGATATGTAACTCACAGGATAGCTATTTGGCTCACAGAGAGAGCTCATCGAATCAGGTTTATAAGAATCCTTTCCATCAAAACCATTTTCACCAGTGGATGCCCACAGGATTCTGTACTGCTGTACTGGGATCACACTTATTTTATGCTGGTTTCTCTCATGTTCAAACTGATGTCAAGGATCTCTGGCTGACCCATTTGCATATGATTGCAAACTTAGTACAATCACCAACTCTCATGGAGAATCCAGGATTCTACGAGAGGGTTTGTTATGTACAAGCACATGGTAGCAATATAATGCTTTAAGGCAAAATGCCAAAAAGGACATTTCTGTGTCCTTTGGAAACACAGCCACCAATGTGCCTATCACATAGAAGACCCCCCCAAACACCATCATACTAGGTGACTTCAATTACCCTAATATAGACTGGGAACACTACTCAAGCCCAAACACCCTAGCCCAAAAGTTCCTGGAATTCATAAACTCAAATGCCATGGAACAACTAGTCACCATCCCCACAAGAGGAGAAAACATACTTGATCTCATCATCACGAACATGGGAGCACAATGTTCAACACCGGAAGTATACCCCTCACTGGTGAGATCAGATCACAAACTAATCTCGCTGGAGGTCCTCATCCCACCCCCACCTGAAATAAAAAAGACCACAGTAAAGAACTTCTCGAAAGCCGACTTCACACTTCTAAAGACTAGTGTGGTCTCCTTTAAGGCCCCCGAGCCGGCGGAAAACAGTACTCAAGCCGCTGAATCACTTACAAATGCCTTCTATCAGCACCTGCAGGACTGCATGGATAAGGCAATCCCAAGCAAAACAAAGACTCTTTGTACCAAAGGCAAGCGTCCAGTCTGGTGGACCCCAGTCATAAACAAACTCTACAACAAAAGGAGGAAGCTACTACAAGATAGAGCAAAATCCTTAAAAGGTAAGACACCCTTGATCACTATAAGTAAAAAACTAAGAGCTCTCATAAAATCATCCAAAGCAAATTTTGAGAGAAAAATAGCTAAAGACTCAAAAGATAATCATAAGGCCTTCTTTAGCTATGTTAGAAACCTGGGAGGAAACTCCCAGATATGCTCAGAACTAGTTCAAAATGATGTGAAGATTACTGATCCTACAGACATTGCCAACATACTGGCTGACAGGTTCAGTGCAAACTTCTCCCCCCCAAAAGGAGAGATATCTATACCAAGCGATTGCAGCCCCCCCAAACATCTCCAACGCCCAAGTGAGAACTGCTCTCTCCAAAGCAAAAAACACAGCATCCATGGGACCTGATGGTGTCCCCGGCTGTGTGCTCCACGAACTCAACGAGGAATTAAACCCACAGCTAGGACAGCTGTTTAATCATAGTCTTACCTCTGGATACGTACCCAGGGAGTGGCGCACTGCAACTGTGGTCCCACTTCACAACGGTGGTGCCTCCACTGACCCTGGAAATTACCGACCCATTAGCTTGACAAGCCTTATCTGCAAAGCCATGGAGAGGATCATAATGGACCTCATAAATAAAGACATACGGAATTTGCAGACTTTGGATCCATCCCAGTTTGGCTTTGTCAAACGCAGATCATGCCTTCTAAACTTGGTTGACTTTTTCGAAACAGTCACCAAAGCCATTGATGAGGGAAAGGCAGTCCATACAGCCTACCTCGATCTGGCGAAGGCCTTCGATACAATACCCCACTCGGGTATCATTGAAAAACTCATCAGCTTAAATGTTAACCAATACATCACAAGATGGGTTGCAAACTGGCTGAGTGACAGAACCCACAGGGTCAGAGTTGCTGGCGCCATGTCAGACTCAAAGCCTGTCACAAGTGGTGTACCACAGGGCTCAGTCCTGGGCCCACTCTTGTTTGGCATCTACTTTTCCGAAGTACAAGCAAACACAGGAGGGTTATGGCTGACAAAGTTTGCAGATGACTGCAAACTGGGCGCCATAGTAGAAAACACATCTGACACAGATATCCTTCAGAAGGGTCTCACAGAAACGGATAACTGGTGCCAGAGCCATGGCCTAAAGTTAAATGCCAAAAAATGCATAGTCATACCCTTCGGGAAAAACAAGGTTACCCCTAGCTACCAAATAGGTGGCAATCCACTGAGCACAGAAGAAGTTATCAGGGACCTGGGGACCCAGGTTGATAGTAGTCTGTCATTCGACACCCATGTAGCTAAAGTAGTTAGGAAGACCTTCTACATTGCCCACCTTATCATGAAGGGATTCTCATCTAGATCAAGGGAGGTCATAGTCTCCCTATACTCATCACTCATCAGACCAATGATTGAGTACAATGCCCCATTCGAATGTATCTGACCCGACACTTGCAGCAGCTGGAGAGGCCACAAAGTTCCTCACCAAAAGGATAAAGGGTCTCAAACATCTGTCCTATGCTGCCCGACTGAAAGAACTCCAGCTCTATTCAGTCGCTACCGCTTGCTCAGAGGTGACCTTTGCCTAACATACAAGGCCATGTCAAACCCAGATTTGATGAATATGCTTCACCTCAAAAATCTAGATCCGTCAGAGCCACAAGGGCGGAGACTTAAACCTCGACACGGCTATTAATAGGACGTGCTGGAGGGATAGATTCATCACCCAAAGACTCCTATGCTGTGGAATAAAATCCCGGTATATGTGAGGCAGAGCACCTCGCTGGCCTTGTTCAAGAGAAATCTTGACCAATGGATGGGAGATCGCAGATATACCCCAGGGATTACCTCAGTGTCACTGCTCAACAGAGGCACAGCAAAATAATGGGTATAGTTCCCCATACTAAAGGGGTGGCGTAAGCCACAAAACTATGGGCTAGGCTTGTAAATGCCCTCGGGCAGATAGCCTAGTATGAACCTATGAACCTATGAACCTATGAACCAACACACACACACACACACACACACACACAGAGAGAGCTGATCATATCAGTAGTGAGTTCTCCTTTGGCCATCATGTTTCTACAGTGACTAGAAAATCCTTCTACCTTGTCCAGGTGATTACCAAATGTATATCTTCTAGATCCAGTGATGTAATCATCCCTCTCTAGTCCTCCCTTATTAGACAAATAATTGAATACAATGCCCCATTTGGCATTTAAATGGCTATGCACATAACCCAACTTGAAAGACCACAGTTTCCTCACTAAGAAAATCACCAGTCTGAGTTCTGTATCCTATGCAGAATGCTTTAAAGCTCTATCACTATTTTCAGTCTCTTACATATGCCTGTGGGGTGACCCCTACCTAGTCTAAAAAATCACAGATGGCACTATCTTGTGGGACCCTCCACACATTCCCAAAATATGTAACACCAAAAACACCCATACTAGAGATCTAAACTTCCAGTACAGCATAAATAGAAAATGCAGAGATACAAATAATTAAAATTATTCAACCTCTGAAGTAGACTTCCTTCCATATTAAACAGAGTAGCTCAAAAAGCTTTTCTACTACCTGAAAGAATGGATGGGGAATTCCAAATACACCCCTGGGCTAGCTCATCAAACCCTTATGGAAAGGATTAACATTTAGTGGATATTGCTTTGGCTGGGCTACACATAATCCACCCAGGTCAACTGCCTAGTAAAAACATGAATATATAATTTATGACTGGGAAAACTCTTTTCAAGTTTAGAAATATTGTTCCAGTAAGTAAATTATCTTCCATAATAGCATAAATCTAGTTTGTTAGGGTGTACTCAACTGTTGAGGTGCTGTCTTTAGCAGGGAACCCATGCTGTTTATCAGTTAAGATAACATGTTTTTGCATGTATTGTACAATTTGTTGATAAATAATAGTTTGAGCTTTTTGGATAATGGAAAATATTGTTTACTAGTCAGAAGCCACTGGACTGGAGGTTTAATTGAGACATGCCTGAAATTGTATGGAACGTTCTAAGTGGTTATAGTTAGGTTATAGATACAGGTGACTAGTTTGGAGAGTATTTTGCAAATATTTTTTAAAATGTTAGGGTGAATAGTGTCCCGTTCTGGATTGCACTGTCTATTTTTAATAGTTCCTTTAGTGCAGTTTACTTTATTGTTTTGAAGTAAATTAGGAATAGTATGGGGTTTTGTGTAGAGATATTGGGTGACACAGTTGGGATGTTACTAAATTGTTTCTTTGTGGGAACAATGGGGTACAGATGTCATTTTTATAGCACTGCTTGTTTCCTGTTCCACTTTATTTCCTGTGAAAATTTTTTGGAAACATTTTGTGAGACCTGATATTCCTATGATTTCCCAGAATGTTTTGATTCGTTAAGATACATAGTTTCTAAGTTAGACTGTCTTAACTTAGTTTTTAATAGTCATTTTCTGTACTACTGCTGGTAATCGGCATATTTGTCTAAACTTTCTATGCCTGCCAGTTTTTTTTTTTTGTTACCTTAGACTCTTTGAAGTGGGAACAGCATTTTTTTTAAAACGATTCAATAGGTTGTATCAGGTAAATTAAGGCTGTAACAGGCACTGTCCATTCATACAGCTTGACACAGTCAATATAATTTATACAACAGAAGGCTTTCAGAGAGCTGTTTTAGGGTAAAGAATGTTAGTTTGTGCTTACGTTCTAGCTAGTTATTATACTTGAGTGATAGTTAGTGGCAGGTTTTGGGAGAATCAAAAGATGAAAAGGAAGGCCAGATGATATATTTGTTTTTCTTATTAGGGTCAAGCATGGGTTCATAAATAGAGCTGAGTACTATAAGAGAATTATAATAATATGAAAAGCAGTAGCAGTGCCAAATATAGCTTGTGGAATCAGGAAGTGAAACGTGTAACAGGAAGAAGGAAGTCTGCGGTTATATTGCCAAACCACCTTTGTGATATGATGGTCAGATTTAAACACAAGTTCAAATGTGACTCTTAGTAGTTTAAAGTTTGACACTAGTTCTTATGATGTTTAGTCCTTATCTCTGTTATGTAATTCTGCTGAGTTTGTGTAAATAGTTAGAACTGGGGATAAAAATTAGACTGGGGATAAAAATTAGTGTATTTTTTAGAGTTTAGTTTAAGCAAGGCTTCTTCTATCCAATTTTGAATGGAGATAAAGTGCTTTGGAAAGCTCATTTAACCTGTAAATATTTATTTACACTTTGTTGACTAGTTAATACGACTAAGCAAGTGGCCTCATTTCACGGGAGACCCAAGGTGGTATTTATACTACTGAGGAATATTTGATCAGGGCATCAGAGAGCTTCCTCTACTTTTTCAATAGCTACCATGAGATGTTTTAGATCCACCTGCACTACTACCAACTAAAGCAGATGGAGCCTCAGTTTAATATCAGCCAAAAGACAGCACACTCAGGAATGCAGTGCCCCTTATGTTTTACTGCAATGTCAGTACTTTATTGAGCCATTGTGTGAATAGAATACCCAGCCGTATGTACTAAGGGTGAGTGTGCTACCTGTCGCACCACTGGCACCACTATATGATAGTTTATGAGCACACTGTAATGTGGTGTCATTTGAATTTTGGATGACAGTGGTGGGACTGCAGTTGTCAGACATGTTATTTACAAATACTGCAAACAAGAGAGGTCCAATAACTCAGCCTTGAAAGACACCATTGTGCAGTGTTTGGATGGGTAGATTTGGTATGACCATCTAACTGCTTGGATATGGTAAGCATGATGACTAGAACACCAGCTGATGGTGAGAGTAGCCAAATGTAGTTTGGATAGTAGAGATAAGAATGTTATGACTGACCATGTCAAAGGCTGTAGGCAGATTGCCACAATGTTGTGATTTTCACTGAGTTATTATCAAAGGTAGTATGTGAAGACATCTGTGGTTATCCCACTATCATGTCCTGGCCTAAAACCAGTTTTTGTTTCAGACAGGAAACTCCATTCGATAAGGTGGTGTAAGAGCTAATGACTAATGTATTCATCTATGATTATACAGAAATATAGAATAATTGTATTGATATGCATGTAGAATTAATTGGCCTAATTAGCCGAAGGTCCTTCTCAGAAGTAAAATTATAATGCAGAACTTGCAGAAAAGAGGAGCATGGTCTTCTCTTATTGCTCAGTTCTCCAGTATAGAGACTGGATAAGTAATTGTGTCAGCATTAAGTTTGAAATAATAGAAAGAGGAAATATTGTCTGAGGTTAAAAGAGCATTTTCAGTTGTTTATGAATGCTCAGGTGGCCAGTGGTGAGAGGCTGATGTCATTTTTATAGCTACAGACTGTACTGGGATTTGTTACTGAAGACAACCATAGGGGACGAGGAGAGGTTGAATGGGAGAGACTGGAAAACTGGAGGCTGAATTTTGCACATATATCTTGCAGGGTATAGCATTTTCCATAAGAAAGAAGAAAGGTTATAGCTTATCAAATTTTTTTGAGACTGAGTGACTAGAGCTGTTGTCTGGCAGTATGACAGTGTTCTTTGCTTTTAGATAATAAATAATTTAACTTGTTACATATACTGCCTGTAAGTACACTGTTCTTTTGTTTGCTTGTTTTTTATTGTGTTTTGCTATTATTATTTTTTTAACAGAATGTCCCAGATTTTGCCTCATATTTTTCTCATGCCCTTTGTAAAACATTTGATTTTCTGATAAATCACTAAGGATTACAATAAGTCAGTAATGCTAGATGTTAGAGTTTCATACCTCTTACTGACCAGAAAAATGCATTTTCTTCACAAACAAGAATTTTGTATACTACAAACAGTGCAATCCTCATGCATGGTACACTTTGAGAACACATCAAAGACCATCTGCCTTAACTGACATAACAGTGTAATCCATATTCCTACATATACATAGTGTCTGGCCCAAACTGGCATTTACATTATATTAACCTCATTTTCAACATATCGGTTTTTAATAACTGAACAGCTGCCTCTTTATAAACTATATAATTGAAAATGTATGTCTATAAACAATGTTAGAACAAATTAATATTTGGATATCTCACCCGCACTAAAACATCTTTGTTATACAAATATTAACATTCTGATTTACTAAAATTTAAAATTTACATTGCACTTATTATATGGTGTTGTAAAACAATTCTAAACCAAAATCCTTGTTATGCTGTTGAAAAGAGACTAGTTGCACTTATTTACAAAATTTGTGCATAGCGGAACCTTAAGGAAATTTCTGCATAGTGAAACCTTAAGGAATCACATGTGCTCACCCAAAGAAATCCTTCCTCATGCTCTCTTGGTTGGGTGTTAAATCCTTCTAAATACTTCAACCACGACAACCAATGGGTCAGACCAGAAAATGTATGTTGATGCAACACCTGTTGTTTTATAGGTTTATAGGAGGTTACTAGGCTAATAGCCTTAGTGCCTTTACAAGCCTATCCATGTAAAAAACCCATGTACCCTAATTGACCATACTTAGATGGTCATTGTTAGCAGAGCGATTCTATGATCAGCACCGACTACCTTTGTCCATGATGAACACAGGTGCCACCCCTGGGTTGAATTTACAGTCAGTCATCCAGTTGTCAAGGCTGCACTTAAACAAGGTCATTGAGGAGCTCTGCTTCACATGAAGTGGGAGCTTATTCCAGAGGAGTGTCAATCCTGAGAAATATATCTGTCTCTCCAAAATGTTTTGTTAATATCACAAGCTAGGTTGAAATCCCTGGAGCGAGTGACTCTTGTCCCATTTTTTTGTGGATGTGCAGCATTTCCATTAAGGCAGAGTCAGAGACTGCTCTGTAGGACAGGCCCAGGTTGCCTCTATGCAGTCTGTATGATACAGAGCACAGTGACAGGGCTTTCAGTCTTTTCATGTAAGTCACATTTTGGAGGCCCTAGATTCTCTTGGTTAAAAACCTGCGATATCTCCAGTTGCTGCAGATGTCTGGTGAGATGCATACAGAAAGGAGCATTGTACTCATTTAGTGGTCTGATAAGGATCAGGTACAGTGGAGTTATAACCTCCTTGGTCTTGGATGTGATGCTGTTATTTATGAGATGTGTAATGTAGAAAGCTTTCCTTACTACTATGGATACAAGTTTGGATTGATATCGACCTCTTTTCCCAAGTCTCATACTGCTGGGTTTGAACTTAGAGGGGTGCTATCTATATCATAATCAGCAGGGGCTACTTCTTTGCCAAAAGGGGATAATGAGGCATTTTTTTGCATTTAGTTTTAACCCATGACTTTGGCACTAATCATTTGTCTGCATCAGCCCTTTCTGTAATATGTTTGCATCATTGGTTGACACAATGATTGCACCCAGTTTGCAATCATCTGCCAACCTGGTAATCCACAAGCCATCTACTTTCACCTGGATCTCAGAGAAATAGATGCCAAACAGTAGAGGGCCCAGTACAGATCCGTGTGGTCCCCCACTGGTAACTGGTCTACTGGTGGAAGTGGACTCCCCAACTTTGACAGTGTGCTTTCTGTCCATGAGCCAATTGGCTACCCATCTGGTGACATATGGGTTAATCCCCAGCTGGGAGAGTTTCTCAATGATTCCTGAGTGGAGGATTGTGTCAAAAGCCTTGGCTAAATCAGGATAGGCGGTATGTGCTGCTTTGCCCTCATCCAGGGCTTTTGTGACATTCTCAAAGAACTCCACCAGGTTTAAAATGAAAGATCTACCCTTGACAAAACCAAACTAGGTTGGATCAAGAGTTTGAAGGTCACTTGCATCCTTATTGATAAGGTCCATGATGATTATTTCCATGGCTTTGCAGATAAGGTTGGTTAGGCTTATGGGTCGATAGTTGCCTGGGTTGGTTGATGGACCCCCTTTGTGCAAGGGGATTACTGTTGCTATTCTCCACTCTGCTGGAATAAAGCCAGTGCTCAGGCTATGGTTAAAGAGAGTGTCAAGTAGTTCCACTAGGTCTTGTTGCAGATTGTTTAGTAAGCAACCTGGGATGTTACCTGGTCCCATAGAGGCTGTGTTTTTGGCCTTGAAGAGTCCTTGTATGACCTGTTCTTTGATGATACTCAGTAGAGGACTGGTGTCAGGAATGATTTAGGGTATGGCTAGTGGGGACAAGGGGGTGAGGTTATTGCCAAATATGTCATCTAACAAATTGTCAATTTCCTCAGGTTGAGTGTGAGTGGTACCATCCACCATAGGTTCAGCATACAGCTGGGTATTCCCTTTTAGTTTTTGAATGTAGCTAAAGAATGCCTTATGGTTGTCTTTAAATAGGGATGCTAATTTAGTGTTGTAACTAGCCTTAGAAGACTTTACAAGATCTGTAATCTGTGGAGGGCATTCTTCCTCTGTTGAGTAAGTTCCCTCTTGTTCTTACATATCAGTTTCTTTCTTTTGTTATATAACTTCACTTTTTAAGTGAGTTAGAGTATTTTAAAATTGTCCCTGATTCTGGACCTTCATTAATCTCCCATTATTTTTTATTTTGTCCAGAATTATTGAGCAGAAAAGTTGAGAAGTATGCATTACACTACATCAAAAATGTTAAAAATATGTATGCACAAATAATAAAACATAAAGAAAATTATTTAACAGATAGCCCATTTTTCTAAGCTCAATAGTGCACTCCATGATTGAAGTTACAGGGAAGTAATGCACATTCCAGGGTTAGGGAGGCCCTCTGCATGAGGTATCAGTCCAAACAACACCTTTGGATGGTCTGCTATGTCCCAGTAACATCACATTGTCAAGCATTATTCTATTAACTCCTAATAAATAATGCTTGACACTCAGTTATAGTCAAGTAAATTTACATTTTGTTGCTATCCTGAATTTAAAAGCATAGCTTCTGACTGATTTAAACATCACAGTGTCCCAGGCTTATGGCTATGAGCTTTTAATAAGCTGCTTCCTGTAGTCCAATATTTGAATGCCTCATCCTCCATTTGCCTACTGTATGATTCTGATTGAATCTCTTAACCAAACAGTGTTCTAGGGGACACTGAGTTATGTTCCACAGTGGTCTCCTGGACCTCATGCCTAGTAACTACATCTAATGTCAAACTAACAGTCCCACCTTCTGTTATGTGTAGTCTGAGACTGAAGCTGGTAAACATGTGTGTGTCTAAGTCTTTTTATATTATTGTGTTTGGTACAATGTATCACTGAACACAGCGTCCTTTGGCAATGTTGTAGTTAAAAATAAGTCACTGTATTTAAGGAACTCAAAGGGACAGTCATGGTATAACATCGGGCACAACTCAGACTCACCTAAAATGCTGAAGAGAAAAACATTATGAGTACATGTCAGCGCTTTCCTCCTTTTAGGCCTAAGAAGTTGGGAGGGTGGCCTAATAGTTAAGGTGTTTGCCTTACAAGCACAAGGTGCAGGGTTTGAGTCTCACAAGGGATAATTGGCTAGCTTAAAATGTCTCACAAGGGCAGTTAGCTTAGTACTAATCTAGGAACCTATTCTACTATTTATGGCTAGGCTTGCATAGGCCCTAGGGCTGATAGCCTAGTACCAACCTATGAACTAGAGCTCATCTATTCAATCTCTGATGCTTATTTTATCCTGTTTAGGATCCCAGTAAGCTGGAGACTATTTTGGATCTTCTAGGGCTCAGGACAGAGAAAACAGTTTGCTTGCAAAACCAAATTAATTGCAGGATGGAAGCTCGAGCTAATAGTGCATTACTCCCAATGAGTTGTTCATGTTTTATTGTGCAGTGTATTACTACCTGTTCATTTACTGTCAGCATTTTAATAACCATATTAATGTCTGGATAAAATGGTTCAAAAACTTCTCTTATTTTTTCTAGAAATGATATTAGCAGCATTTGCATCAGTCATAAAGTAACACTAATGCAGAAATCATTTCTTTAACAGTCACTTTCTTTGAATCAAGAGCTTTATTCTTCCAAATCATTCAATCCTCAGCCAGTAAGGTTTCCTCATTTTGATTATGCCCTTCTGTAAGTTTTTAGGGTTAATTTCTGGATCACACATTCTGGCGTCTCTAAAAAGGAAGATTTGATCTACTACATCTAGGCTTTTCTCCTTTGATGGATGTACACATTAAGAGTTAAGGTAAAAATATTGATTGGAGTTCTCTGGAGGAATCTGTACAGATAAATGGGGCATTTATTAAGTGAGAAAGTACTTGCAAACCAGTAAACAGAAGAAAATTTGCTCTTTATGTACTTAAATGTCCACAAAAAATTTTATTGGCTTGCTAGCATTGTACTAGCAATTTAAAAAGCGTCATTTTATGATTAATTTGAGAGATATACATGACTTTATTTAAGTCTTTAAGGAACAGTCCCACAAAGTTGACTATCTATTTAATCTTTATTTTACTTTGCAGCTAGTAAATATGACTGGCAGTGAAGAAACACTTGAACTGTATGAGTATTGTGCCTGTTTTTTCTAAAGAGCTGACCTATATTTTGAAACAACCTCATGCCGTAGCATAAAAAGGCTTGTCTTAACATCATCTCTTCCTTACTTTTATTCCCTTCAATACTTTAATATCATCACCTTCTTTAATCTCATAATGGTTTCAGAAATAAATATATATCCAAAATCCTTTTTGCTTATCATATTGCATCCTCATGGCCCCATCTTATTTACTCCATTCTGCAATTAAATGGAGATCTATTACAAGGTTTTGCCATCTAGTCACAGTGAAATGGCCAGCAATGTCTACATCAATATCAGGATTTAAGAATTTATAAAGCACTCTTTGTTGCAATTAGTATAATTTCACAGCATATATCTACCAACATTGGAAGTGTAGATTATATCCTTTCACAAAAATGCAGTACATTTTGCAATTTCATTGCAAGCTTTGGAACAATTGTATTTCCTATGTGCAGAGCTGTGATTCTTTTAGGTGAGTACAGTCTATTAATGACACTAGTGGATTATTCCCTGGGACTGAGTCACAGCACTTACATTAGTAGGAAAAAAATGTTTGCCTATTCTGAATGCAGCATGATTCTCATGGTAAGCCAAAGAAATGTCAGTCTATATGAGTACTGACCTGGTACTGAAAATTCTTACACCTAGGAAACTTTATTTGGCAAATGAAATATTAGAGACTAACTTTGTGCCAGCCTGTCTGATTCATTGTCATGCCTTACTTGTTATCCAGCACCTTCTGTTCTCAGACCATCAGCCTGCTGCAGACCACCACAGTCACAACTCACCCCAGTCTCTCCATTCCAGCTGCCTGCAGACTAACCCTTCCTGTTCCTTGTTATGTTCATTAGGTTCCTGGCAGATATGGCAACCTGGACTGTGGAAAGGAAGTGAGAGAACAGAACTACTGAAATAAAGAATACAGTGAATGTGGAAGTTAAGATTGGTGGAAAAAAGATTCTGTCCTAAAGTAGTGTGGGTAGTAGAGGGTATCAGCCCCCAACCTTGGGCCCTGCACTTGTAAACCATAACTAACTTAAGCACCATCATGCATGTCACATCTTCACCTTCCTTCCCAAAAAAGAAAAGACCACCAATCCCTTAATTACCACCCAACATTCTTCACTGACTGGGTTTATTCCCAAATCATATTCACCAATATCACAGAAGGGTAGCCTACCTCTGCATCAGCAAACTCACTAACTGCAAGGTTTTCAAAACAATGTGTGTAAATTGTTAACAAAGTTGCATTTTTAGCCTACCTCATAATCAGAAATTGTGAGACTTTATATGCGGTTTGTTTGTGTCTTTCGGCTTTTCCCGGTTAGGGGTCACCACAGCGGAACTCCGGTCCACTAATGATTGGCAGTTGATTTTTATGTACCAGCTTGCCAGGCCTGACGCACAACCTTCCACAAAGGTACGCCCATTCAAGGATGTCTCCACACAGAAGACGCTCTAGCTGAAAATTGAACCGGACAGCGTCTTACTGTGAGGCGACAATGCTACCGCAGCACCACCACCGCAGTATATAGACTGTATGTGCAAATTATGTACATGTAAGACCAGAAAAACTGTGCTCAACAAATACAGAATGGTTTTCATGGTTGTTAAAAATCGCTTAAGCTTGCATAGAATAAATGACATCTATTCAGTTGGTGATATGGTTTCATAAAACATATCAGTAACCACAAACTGAAACACTACAAGGTGACAAACAATCGATAATCCAAAAACAACTCTCTGGAGACACAAACAGTTTGGCAAATGACTTTAATACACTACAGAAAAGTTTAGTGCTTTTGTCCAAATAGCTGTAGACTTCACCAGAACAACATATAGCTCTTCAACAATGATTATAGCCATATAAAATCACATGACCTATCTAAACTAACAGCGTTGAAACAACCCTATACGCAATGAGGGAATGTCTCTAATTAGAAAGCTAGTAAACACAGTTTTAAAATAGTAGAAATGGATGCCATATCATCCAATCCTGGCAAACAATAAGCATTCAAAGAAACAAATTGCAACCAAAGACAGGATCTCAAATGGAAACAATTCTCTTTATTTGATACAACTACAATAAATGCTAAGTGCTTTTGTCCCCCATAAAATTACATGGGACTTTTTCAGAATAAAAACCATCCACATAGGCCAGGTTTAAATATTATTCAAACACATGCTCAACCAATCAAAGTTAAAAAAAAAAACACTCAACCAATTAAAAAACTTTAACCCTCAATGCGCCTGAACTTTAGTAAGCAATATATGCAAGTATATTCATTCAGGCCAGGGTACTCAGATGCATTTAGCTTTAATTGCCATCTTAGTTCACACAATTTTAGGTGTTCTGGTAACACCTTCCCTTGACTGTCTAAAACTATCTGCTGCAGAACAAAAAATAGATATTCATTATGTTCTAGCACATGTTTAGACAGTGCATTTGTACTTCTACCATTTCTTATATCATTTAGGTGTTCATACATTCTTTCTTGAACTTTCTACAGGTTTTTCCTATATAAAATGCTAGACACTGCAGGCATTTTGGAGCATAAACAACACTTTTAGACTGACAAGTGAAATGACCATATATATTAACCTTATAGTCACCCAGGCTAAATTTTACCCCTGTTTCAATAACATTGGGGCACTGCCTGCACATCCCACATTTTAAGTTTCCAGAGGGCCTGTTATTATGTTCTTTTCCTACCCTATTATTTTCAAGTAGATTTTTAAAAGATCTTTCCTTTTTAAACACAATAAATGGCTTAGTGCCTAATTTTTCTACAGTCATTTAATCCAAATTAAGGATGAACCAGTTTTATTGACAATTTTTACCACAGCTAAACTGTCTTTATTAAATGTCGTACTAAAGGAGAAGGTCTTTTTCTCTTTTTCTTTTTCCCCCTCTATTCATTGCCCCTTCATCAATAACACCTATTACATGTTCACCATCACAAGATATGGACTGTTGACTTAAGATGGGCCTGAAAATCCCACTAGCTCTTTTTGTTTGAACTTCCATATTTACTTTCTGCAGTAGATGTTCGGGGTAACCCCTTCTCCTAAACATCTCCATAATAAAATTGGTTTCAGCTATAAAGTCATCATCATCTGTTACCATCCTGGCTGTTCTTACCGGCTGCCCTTTTACCACTGATCTTTTTTGGTATGAAGGATGGCAACTACTATAATCCAGACAAGAGTTCAAAAAAGTTGGTTTTCTATAGATCCTTTATCTAAGTTCCTGCTTCTTTTCATCTATACTAATTTCTACATCCAAATAATATGTTCTCTTCTTATGTAAAGTGTGAGTAAATTCTAAGAAAGTGGTACTATTGTTAATGTAATCCAAAAATTCATCCAAGAGATCTGATGACCCTGCCCAAACTAAAAAAAAGGTCATCCAAAAACTTTGTGTAGTATTTTATATTTTCCACAAATCTACTTTTGAAAATATATTCAGTTTCCCAAAAGGACATAACGTAATTTGTATAAATGGGGGCACAAGCGACCCCCATAGCTACACCTACCACCTGCTTGAAGTATTGTCCCTCAAAGAAAATGTAATTATTGTGAAGAATAACTTCCATGAGGGCAATTATCAAATTAATGCTAGCCTGTGTTTATTTCTAAGTCATACAAAGCTGTGCTTCAAGCCATTCTAAACCCTCCTTGTGGGGTATAACTGAAAATAAATTTTTAACGTCTATAGTAACAAAAATCATGCCTTCAAAAAACGCTGCTTTATTTAAGTCCTTCAGAAAATCCCACAAATCTTTACATACATACTTAAATTCTTTTACCCCCTCTTTTAAATAAAAGTCTGCTAACTTTACCATAAAGTGGGTCTTGGATCTTTGTCTGTCCACTATAGGTCTAAATGGGGGCTGATTCAGGTCCTTATGGATCTTTGGTATCCCAAAGATACATGCAATAACCAGGTATTCATTTTTTATATAATTATACTCATCTAGGTTAATTTGACCCTGAAAAATCATGTCATCCAATGTGTTGTCTATCCTTTTAAAGGCAATGTTAATTTCATTTTGTGAAACTTCTATACAAGTCCCATCCACTAAAATAACATTCATACTGTTACTATAGTCTGTTTTGTCCATGATTATCATCCAAACTAAAAGAGCTAGTGGGATTTTCAGGCCCATCAGCATTTTATATAGGAAAAACCTGTAGAAAGTTCCGAGAAAGAATGTATGAACACCTAAATGATATAAAAAATGAGAAGTACAAATGCACTAAACATGTACTAGAACATAATGAATGTGTATTTGTTTTTTTTTTTTTTGATCTGCAGCAGATAGTTTTAGACAGTCAAGGGAGGATGTTACCAGAACACATAGAATTGTGTGAACTAAGATGGCAATTAAAGCTAAATGCATCTGAGTACCCTGGTCTGAATGAATATACTAGTATATATCATTCACTAAAGCTCAGGCACATTGCGGGCTAAAGTTTTTTAAATTGTTTTATTGTTTTTTTTTTACTTTGATTGGTTGAGCATGTGTTTGAATAATATTTAAACCTGGCCTATGCAGATGTTTTTTGTTCTGAAGAAGTCCCATGTAATTTTATGGGGGACAAAAGCACTTGACATTTATTATATTTGTATCCAATAAAGAGACCTCTTTCTGTCTGAGGTCCTGTCTTTGGCTGCAATTTGTTTCTTTGGAGTCATATTGTGTGATTCTGGTTCTCTAGTCGTGAAACAATAAGCATTCAAAAATTTGCCACCATAACTCCCTCTTCTCTAAAAATTCTTTCCACAACCCCCTCCAATGGCTCCTTTCTACTCTTTCTATTACAAAAAATAAAAATGTATGTATAAGACATCAAGCTATATGTTTAAATAAAGCACTCATAGTCTTACAGTTTCATTTAAGTGTTCATACACACATTTCTTTACCTCATTGTCTGTTTTGCCAGTATAAAATGAAGGGCATTTTTAACTATAGCTACACATACAACATCTCTAGAGCAAGGGGCCATTTTAATTGTAATACCAGGTGTGCTGTGTATGTAGCTAGATGTCAACAATGCTCTCATTTTATATTGGTAAAATGGACAGAAAGGTAAAGGAACCTGTGGCATTTTTATGAAATTGCCAAGTGTAAGAATACGAATGCTTTATATAAACATATACCCCAGGATTCAAGAAGCTCGGCACAAGGACAGTTTTAGCATTGTGCTGAGCATCCTCACTACAGATGGCACAGCAGCGCCATATGAATATGTTTGAGGGCACACCGCTGCACCCTTGACGTGCACAGGAAATATGTGCGAGTGCAGAGGACATATACAACTGATCCCCGAGGTGTAAACATGGCCCGACAGTTGCAAAACCTACTATGCCTACTAGTATAGCCCGCCCCTATAGTAAGTCAATAATTCAGTGTCTGTGGATACCAAAATGTATGCTAAGCATACAAGATTGTCCACAAACAGTGAAATAAAATTGAAGTAATAAACACACAAGCACGTAGTGGAATATTGAGCCCTGTCCCTAGAACTTTCACAATTAGATTCCCTGTGTCCCTATTATACATTTGAATTACTGCAATATCGAAGGTGTAAGCAAAGCGCAGCATGTTTGTGCGTTGCTGCCCTCTGCGGAGCGTAGCTTACACATCATATTCATTCAAATAGAGAAACACATGCGGAATCAACGTAAATGTCAATAGTGTAGTGTTTATAGCATCCACCTAATGAACAGGCATTCACGGTTCAAACCCAACAATAGCACATATCATTTTCTATGTGGAATGGATGTCGTTTTGCTGTAAAACTGACATAAGAGTATCGCATGAGATATTTAACTTAAATATCATTCAAGCAAAGTGGCACTGTCATAATGAATAAGGTACTAGTAAGCAGGTATAAGCATAAATAAGCAGAAGTAAACATATATAAGTACCAGTAAGCAAGTCTGAGTGCGCTTGCGCAGGTCTAAGCAGTGCCCAGCATAGGAAATGTATATAAGTATATACAGATATATAATATATATATATATATATATATATATATATATATATATATATATATACATATATACACACACATATATATATATCTATGAAGAAAGAACGATGTAACAATAAAGCATACAAAAGTAATGAGAAGGGAATCAACAGCAACCCCAGTATTATATGGCGCTGTCAGCATATGTCAAATCAAGTTGGGTAGGAGTGAGCAAAGCACTGCTTCTCACACCACAGGCAGGATATTACCAGTGGGAGTAACATCGTTGATCTGCTAAGTCTACTTTACACACAGAGGGTAGTCCCTGGTGGAACAACCCAAAAACTGATAAATCATTTGGTCATCTGACCATTACACAAGCAAGGGCAGGTATGTTCAAGGA